>NC_138153.1:23348064-23408064 GCF_964199315.1 Orbicella franksi
TGTTATATGTCTTAGATACAACCGGAGTTGAAAGAAAGGGCAATGTAATGATGTGCCAAGCCATAGAAATACAACGTCACGTGTATATATTCGAATAAGGGCAAAAAGTACCAAATTGCAGTGATCAAAAAAAATTAATATCCGGGCAGTCTCCTTACCACTTGTAAATGCATTCCAAAATTTTAAATGTCTAAACTATTAGGAGAGTTTAGGAATCAACCATATCAATATTAATTTGCTTAGTACAGTGATCTCATGGTAAGCACATTACGTCACTAGCCGTCAGTAAAGACTACACTTGTAGAAAGTAATATTGTCAAAGTCAGCTTTGACAATAAAACTAGGTGCGGATCAAGATGTACTTTAATTATCCAAAATACAAATTAATTTAACGCTACCATGACTGTGAATATGCAGGATGTCCCAAGTTTGTGCGGCCAATGGGAGTTTGGTATACTGTATGTAATTAATTAATTACCACCTTACAATCCTACGCACTCTACATTTAGCTCGGTTTCATAACTTATTTTATTATATGGAGAAGAGTGTTTTACTGGGAACTAAACCACTCGTAGATTCCATACGCCACTTCATCCGGGACCCGAGTGGCGTATTTTCCGTATGTCACCTTTGTGAGTGTCGTATCGTTCAATGACGGCACGATTCCCGCCTTTTGCTTTTGTTGAATTGGTTTCTCCATATAATAAAAAGAACATTACACGTTGGCTCGAAGATATGAATTTTATGTTCTCGTGGCAAGAACAATATCTCACTCGTTCGCTTCGCTCACTCGTGAGATATTGTTCTTGCCACGAGAACATAAAATTCATATCTTCTCGCCACCGTGTAATATCCTCTATATCTCAGATCTGTTTTGCAATGGATTTCATATTGTAAACTAAATTAAGTTTGATCACTCCTGAAAGTTAAGGACGTTTGCGCCCAAAATATTTCCACAGACAGAAAACTTACCATGAAGTAAGGTAAAGATCGACCTTTGCCAAAAAGCCAAAAAAATTGGGGGCCACTGTGCGCATTTTTGTGATGAGGCGCTTTGAAGACCGTCCGTTTTTAGAGGTTTTCCTTATTTTAAGACGATGTTAATTAGCTTACAGCTATCAGCTATAAAAAGCTACATTAGTAAAATTTAGATCAGTTTAAACATACTCAGTTCAACACAACTAAGTATATTAACACTCAGTTCAGCACAACTAAGTATATTAAGTAAAGTCTTGGAGCTGATGTCGTTCCTAATGAAGTAGCTGCCAAGCCCTATACTTGTGCGCAGTCTTAATGTGTGACATGGCCGCACGACTTTGCGACATGAATTTCGTGCTCAGAAAGGATGCACAGTAACAATTGGGCGCAAATGTCCTCAAGCTAGGGAATGTCAAGGAATTACAGAAATCAGCCAATCTCAACTAAATTTCACTCACATTTAATAGAATAGACTTGAATAGAAAAGTGAAAAAAACTTACAGCACTGGGCAGAATTTGTGTACTCCTGAAACAGGCATTTCTCTGCAACCAAAGCATTCATTTATTATTTGTTCTTGCAGCAGAGTCTGCAGTCAGGTATTCTCTGGTTAAAAAAAGTATCACAGTCTTGAAAACGATTATTAACATTAGTGCGTGATTACCTGGAACTTTAACATTCTTAACCACTTCGTTTTTGTCATCAGACTGATAATTTGCTGGCATACTCTGCACCGTGATTTGATATGTTGCTCCATATTTAATGTAGTCTTTAAATATCCAGTACAACCTTTCATTCTAAATTAAAGAGAATATTTCACACAAGTAAGTTTACATGAAATGGGTAACACCCATTAGCCACTGGTGAAATGAGAAGAAATCTCATCTTGCAGTCGCTTGTAGGAATGTTACATGGGACGTATGACTTCTCATATTTTGTTGTGTCCCAAGCATCGGTCCCATACGCAACTACGAGATGACACTCGTTTCTAAAATGACAAATGAGAATTGTCAGCTTTTGGTAGCCCTGAGAGATTATATTGGAAGCAAGTAATATTACAAGATGGATGTACACTTATCTGAAGACTGCATGCATGTTCAGCATGTTTAATAGAATTTGAGGCACTTACTGAAAGGAGGACACTAATATTATTATAAACTGAATCATGACAATAGCTTTAAAACCCCTCTTAGACAAGAGTGAACAAAGACAATTGTCATGGCATTTTATATCTAGTTAGATTTCTAGTACATCATTCTAAACATTAGTCAGAGTACATAAAGTGAAGCAAAACTGTTACACGAATGATCCATGATACGATCAGTGGAAATTACTGAATTAATTTTGTTCAGGGACAACTGACGAAAATTATGTACCTTTACAGTGTGCGCACACACAAATAGAAAATGTACCTTGCTGTTTATCTGATGACAGTCATAGTGACCAGCGTGATTATCTTTTCCAGCAATGTACACTTGATAGCCCCACAAATCACTGAATCCTAAAAAACACCAACTTTGAGTAAACTATTACACACTAAACACTGCTGCCTTGAACATTCAACAGCCACAAAATGTTGTTGGAGCTGGCATGGACAAATTGCTTGTAATTATAACTACCATTCAAGGGCATTTGGTTTTAGTACAGAGAAAGGGGGTACTGTGTGAATTGTTGGGTGGGGGTGTCCTGTTGGGACTCTGAAACCATTAGTCATTTTAAGACCAAGTTCAACTGCATTTTATGATCCTGTTCTAGACAAGATATGAAAATTCCTTGCACTATCCCAGACTCAACATTTTCTAGAAGCTACAACATCACTATATCAATATCAGATTCTTGATTAATAGTTGTTGTTAACTCTGTATTTCCATTTACATGCAATTCTCTCAGAATCAAGCATCAACTCCTAGTCTAGACTAATTATTTGTCACAACCGTTAGTCATTTCGCTTCCCCAATACATGGAACCCTATTGTATAGCCATCCTTGGAGAGGGAGGGGCAGTTATAGGGTGCAAGGAAAACTCAAAATGACACAGAAGAAAACTGGCCAGGGGTTGTCAAAAGAACAGGAAAGACAGTGACAGCTAAAGACTAGAACAGTCAGCAAAATCTTTACATGTATGATATACTTTAATTGGTTCTGGATTACGCTTTTAAAGTCGAAACTCATTTATAAATTTATACATAATCTCAATTAAAGCATAAGTGAAGACAAGCTAAACCATACTTTTTGCATGCAGTCACTTTTGACAGCCGATTGCCAACTTTAAAAAGCAACATCTACTGAACATAAAAAAATGAAATGGAAGTATTTGGCACTAACCATTGTTTGGTGGATTCCACACAACTTGTACTATGGGCTTTCCCTCGAATAGATGACTAGAAACGTTCACATTTAGTGGTGGTCCAGGAAATGAACGGCAGTTTGGATATGAAATCTTACTAAATTTCACACATGCTGATGCTGAAAATAACAAAATGATGGCACATGGTTAACACTTCATTTGTTAGAAACTGACCCCTTTGAGTCTACAAGTAACTATTGCTGCAGAATATACTTTCTCTAAGCATGGTGACTTAAAATATTTTGGTTACAACCCTTAAAGCCTGGAAATTGAATCACTTCAAACTACTTCTTCACAGGCAACAGCAAAAGCTGTGGAAAAGGAGTCAAGCATAATCTAACATAAAAGTGTGAGTTTTCAGGGCTCGAAAACAACTTCAATTCCACCTTGCCCTTTGGACAGGTAACTATGGTTACTGTTGTCTTATGTACATTTAATTTAATTTTGTATCAGTTGAAACATTGACCAAATATCAGTTGTTATAATTCATCAAATATTTTTGCATGCGTGCGATTGGTCTAAACATGTCACATGACTGAATATGCCCCAGCTAAAACTGGGGAACATCCAAGTGATTAATTCTCCAATTTTCAAAACTGCGCCTGTTGTGAAAAATAATTGAAGGACAATAAACACAATAGACCAATAGACCCCATTTGGCATGAAAATATGCTTGGATATTTTTCCTTAGACATTATCTGTTCCTCAAAGCTCACAGTTTTCCTCAAACTAACGCCTATGAAAAACTGTTTGCCTCTTGGAACATAGATAGTGCCCGTGGACAAATATCCTAGCATATCTTTGAGCCAAATGGAACTATTGTTAAAGTATCACTCGATATGTCAACTGATAGTCGGCCAGTAGTTGGTAAATATTTGGTGAAGAGTTGATGGATCAATATTCACTAAGTATCAGTGGAATATTGGTCAAGTGTTGAAGGAATATCAATCCAGTAGCAGTGGAATATCTGTCAAGTGTCATAAGCATTGATGGTTTTAATGTACTTCCAGGCATATTTTTAAGTTGTGTGACTTTGCGACTGATTTAGACATGATTGTTGTTCAGGTGTCTTGAAACAAAGATCATCTAAGACCCCTAAGACCCCAAAGACCTCTAAGACCCCCAGACCCATTAAGAACCCAAAACTTGAAAACAAAGACCCCCATTTTTGGGACTACTCCTCTCCTCCAGTACTCCTGGAAAAATCAGGGGGGGAGAGAGGAGGCCATTCTTGTAATTTTTTCTTTGTCAATGGCACTGCATGATTGGAAAAGCTAAACCATGAGCATGAGAGCAAGATAATTTACCCTTGTCTGGTGTTGAACTTTTTTCACCAATATTGACGAAACCATGCACAAGGTATTAAAAAGTATTTCGCGAAAATGTAAAAGCTTCTGGTTTTGTGTGCAGTTGAGTGTGATTCAGTTACCTTATTGTGACTTATTTTCATGGGAACTTAATTTCCCGATTTTCTGGAAATATTTACGGATCAAAAATGCACAAAGATCCAATTTGACTAATCTACAAACTAGTAATAACCAAAAGTTAGGAAGTACAGGTGAGATCGATGCAAGCTAGGTGTCATGGGATTAATAAAAGTTAAACAGACGTGTACTGTGACATACTTTCTCGGGGAGCGATCTATGATTTATTCTGCCCAACAGCTTAGGCAGGATCTGCTTTCCTGTATACTTTCAGTCATGTATGGTTGTCTCCGGATCGAGCGGTCCGGGTTCAAGCCCTGGCTGGGGACATTGTGTTGTGTTCTTGGGCAAGACACTTTACTCTCATAGTGCCTCCCTCCACCCAGGTGTATAAATGGCCACCGATGAACTTAATGCTGGGGGTAACCCTGCGATGGACTAGCATCCCATCCAAGGGGGAGTAGAAATACTCCTAGTCGCTTCATACTACAGAAACCAGAATAAGCTCTGGCCTGGTGGGCCACTTGGCTCGTATGCAGAGTTTACCTTATGGTGACGCACAGCACTGGCACCAGTTACAAAAAGTTTTATGCCAGGCTACTCCTCCTCACAAAGTCTCATGGTCTCACAATGTCTGTGTAAAGTTGCAAGTCACAGCCGTGAACTAAATTAAATTAGTTGATTCGAGTGAGCTTTTTCACAAATTTTGCCTTGTAAAGCAGAGTATTTTACTGTTTCAGTTAACTTTGAACACGCTGTAAAATCCAAGATGATCCATTTTCAAATTTCCTCTCCCTCCCCCCCGCCCCCCCTCCCTCCCCACCTCCTCTTGCGTAAGACAAGTTGTTTAGGTCAGGTGGAAAGAAAAAGGAGAGAGTACTGGGGTGAGGGGGAATACAGTGCAGGTGACAGTTTGTCAACCTTGTGCTCTCCATGGGAGATAAAGAGTGGAGGGTGGTACCTATTTTAGAACTCCATCCCTTCCCCTCAGAAAAAGACAATTTTGGGGAGAAGTGACAAGAAGAAGAGAGAGTACAAACAGATCAGAAGACTTAAAGTTTTAATTCAAACTGTTCCGACTATTGTACAGATGAAAAATTACAAGAATGGACTCCTCCCTCCCTCAGCAAAAGGTGATTTTTCGAGGGGGGTCAATTTTGGGGGGTACTGGGGAGAGGAGTACCCCCTAAAAATATGTAAAAAAATAGGCGGTCTTTGTTTTTAAGTTTTGGGGTTTTACAGGGTCTTAGGGGTCTTTGAGTTCAAGACACCTTTGCTGTTCATCACATTTGTTTGGCTGTCCAGGGAAAATGTGTTGATATGCATAATTTGCTTATTAATTATTCATGCATACAATCAGTTTCCTCACTTCCTCACTCATTAGACACTCACCTGGCTCTTCAACAGGCCCTCCACAAGACTCAGACATTTCTAAATACAAAAATAGGACAGAATCATTAACACCAGCGCAGTGCACTTTTAAGGGGTTGGTACATTTTGCTGACCCCTAGTCCATGGACTACCCAGCCCCGATGGACCTGGTCCATGGACTTCTTGAATGGACTATCCATGGACTACCTTAAATGGACCACCCTGAAATTTGTGGCAAACATAAATTTAACAATACTAGAACCCAAACAAAAGATGTGATTGATCGACAAACACAATAACGGAATGCTTGCAATGTAACAGATTTAATCCCCAACTGGACCTTTGTCACAAAATATTACAACAAAACAAAGGAAATGAATTGCTTTTATTTTATTTTAGTTTTCTGTATTTTGGGGGCATTTTTAATTAAAAAATTAATCCCCTTGCACTTGTTGGATATGAGATGATTATAGCCAACTCATATCCAACGTGTGATCATAGAATAATTTATTGTTAAATAGATTTTTTTATATTTTGTTAATTTATAGGTAGGGGGCCACAAGGTCACCAGTCAATAATTTGTACTGTCAAGTGTTACCCTTATCAAATAAAGACCTTTCTTACTGACTGACCAACTGACCGACTTACATAATTATTTAATAAACCTTCACAGTTACCTTTCACTCGCAGCTGCCACTGTCCAACAACAGTATCATTGATCCTGAATGAATACAGCCCCTTGTCACGGGTGTGCACACTCTTTATCTTCAACCAAAATCTTTTTTTCTCTCTTTTTCCTCCAATAACAAAGTAATCTGTCTGTACTACACGGTTCTTATTCTTTGTCCACTGTCCAAACTTTTCAGCATTCATGGCAAGGACATCATTACTTGCTTTATAAACAATCTTCTTAGGTTTTCCAGCTACGGCACTCACAAGCTCGGGTTCAGCAGGTTTTGCCTAAACAACAATGACAAATTAACGTACCTACAAAAGAGAATATTATATGACTGTGTACATTTACAGGGTACTAGTAGTTCAAAAGCCTAAAATTAATCAAGTCTTTCGTTTTTGGTCTTCCGTGTCTTTGTTTTGTAGACACCACCAACTGAAGATGTTAATCACTGACAAACACTTACACGCATAAGCTAGTCTGAACAATGTAATTAGATGCAAGGCAACTACGTGGCCACCCATAGCCTGAGGTGGCATTTGAATGCAGCATTCACTGAAAAGTACTGGTTTTTATCATGAATGTTCAGTCTTGTGGACAATCATGGAACAATGGGCCAATTTTACCATAAGACACCAGTGCAGGCTTTGCGAGTTTGCACAACAGTTGTAATATGTCATTGCATTACAAGCAAATTCTCTGTCCACTTCTTCACTTGAACAGTGTGGAGAAATCTTTGAAGGATTCTGTACAGACCAGAGAAACAATTCTGAAATCCACGTTCTCTGAGTGGACCAGTTAGTTCAAATTTTTACTTTCCCACACCCCACACATAAATATTACTTGCCATCACAGCCAATATGGTGATCCGAGGACGAACTCAAATCAAGTAGGCTTGGATTTCAAATTAAACCATACCTTCAACTCATTGCTTAGCTCATCTTGCATTCTTAAGCTTTAAAACGGCTAAAATCCATACCCTTTGGGGCTGCACATACTTATATAGCCCATATAAGGGATACTCCCCACCCCGTGTACAAATCTCTTTAATACAGACACCATAGGAGCAGGGTACGGTGTCTTCATAAAGTAAGGGTCCATATATTGTAAGAGGTAAAGATTGTATTGGAATCTTCAGAACCAAGTTAACTTTCCCTAAATATCGAGGTGTCCATATTATGGAGGTGTAAATCACAAGGAAAGGTTAACGTGTACCTACATGCAGTGGCAGATCCAGACTTTGACCTAAGAGGGGGGGGGGGGGGGCTGGGTTTGTTTTACTTGCCCTGCCGGCATTTCTTCCTTCACTCATTTCTTATTTTTTCACTCAAAATTAGGTGTGGCCTGGGCCCCCTAGGCCCCTCCCCTATATCCGCCACTGACATGTACACCATAGAGTACGTATTTATTAACTTGAAGTTGATAAAGGTAAAACAACCAGTATAGCAAGTTTACAAAGTTGACAATTCAGCCATAAACACAAAGAGCTAATGCTCCAATTATTAGCTTCTGAAAAGGAAAGCTAGCTTCCCAATAATGGAAAGTAAAATCCTCCACTTAAGAGTCATACGGTCTAATAAATGGCCACTTGTTAACCTGCTACCCCCTGTTAAGTAGCCTGAGTTCTTAAAGTCCTAAAATTGTTGTCAGTAAAATATGGTAAATAAAATCCCTATTAACTGGCACTTCTCTTTAGCAGCTGCTACCACCTTTTAATCATCCTGATGAGGGTTTCCTATTGTCCTTTCACCCCTATAAGCAGCCACCCAAAATTTAATACATGCACAGCTCTAAATAGAAAGTGACCATTGACAGAAACTTGATTCTATGTTGAGACCAAGGGTCTGCACAAAGTGTGTGTCAGCGAGTCATGCAAGCCATTCGAATTAACTTAAATAACAGTCTGGTTAGCTTAAATTAAGCCTCACCCCCCCACCTAAAAAAATTCCTTAGTTAGCTTGCAGTTAACCTTTAAGATCGAGCCACTAGGGATACCAGCTTACATGGCTCACTTGCTGGTAATTAGCCCAAATAACACTCCCTATAAGCCTAACTAGCACTCCATTTAGTCTAAGTCAGCTTAGTAAATAGCTTGTGATTAGCCTTTTTAGGAGGTAGAAGGATTCTCATTAAGTGCCAGCTATGAAAGCAGCTACTTTGATTTCCAAGCTGCCTACTTCTTGTGAAATAATATGTGACTGTGTAAGCTGTAAAATGTAATATAGGGAAACACAGGTCTTTTTGGAATGTGATTGAACCCTGACTGTCTTTATCTCAGGACAGTCAAGGCTTAAAGGCTAGAGAGGTGGCATGGGGTCAGGGTGTGGTGTACATTTTTAAATTACACTGTGGCGCTGTAGTGCTGTAGGATGAAAATTGAAAAGTGTCTGTGCAATTCCTTAATATTCTTGGCATATTTTCAACTTTTTTAAAATTGATTTTTTTTTTCAGGAAGTATCTCCAAGAGAATGTGTAAAACAGCATTTCAGAGCCTCCCAATTTAAAAATTTTCAGTGGGAGCATTCCCCAGGACCTCCCTGGAGGTTTTTCTTTTCAGCACTTGAATTGGTGTCAGTCATCTACTTCATGAAACTAGCCCTCTACTACCTAAATATGGGAGGCTGCTGGCTCGCACTCCTAGCTGGCTTGCAAATTTATTTAGTAACACTTGTCCAAAATTGCGTGTTGGTATTTGAAAACTTAAGGTTTCTACGGAGCCTTGTGCTAATTCCTGATGAACTTCTAGTAAGCAGCCAAGCCCTATTAAGGGGCCACCTCCCATTTCCCCAGGGGTGATTCAATTGTATTTTGATTATCAAAAATTAATGTAAATTCTCTTTGGTGGCATCATTAATCCCTTGTATGAAATGGTACAAAATTAACACTTTGTCCCCCCCCCCCCCTCCAGGGAGGGAGTACTCCCAGAAAAGTTGGGTAGGGGTGTGCAGCCCTCTTCCCAAAACCCTCATCCTATTTATAACCTGGCCAAAAATTTGATATCCTATTTATGATTGATGCGGCTGGCACAGTTGCCCTAAACATAAGTTATGAAGGACTTTTGTTGACAGTCTTATTGATAATGATGAAAAAGTAGCTTCTCCTAAGAAACATACCCAATTCGAGACTAGAGTGCTAAGACCATACCCTATTTAACACCAAAATGCCCAAAATCGATACCCTCCCCTCCCCCCCCCCCCCCGCCCCCCTCACCTTGGGACTTTGTCAAAGTCATGGTTTCCAGAAGCAAGAAAGGAAGTTGGGTAACAGCCAGTGAACAGAAGTAGGGGCTTGATCTGCCAAGTAGACGTCAGTTCTTCGTGGTAGATCAATTGCGTGACCGGCCGCAGAGCTTGAAAGTTACGATATCGGCTTTGAAGGTCAACCACTGAGGACACTACGTAAATATCACTAAAAACTGCTTTAGCTTTATGAAGCTTAAGCTTACTGTATTTTGCGATTCGCAGTTTGTTCAACAATCCCGTTGTCGCAGAAAACAGACATTATGCTTAAAATTAGTTTCCACCATCGCTGATATTAGAGGTGTAAACCCTTTAAAGATGTTTTGATGTTTGTAACTGTCAGAAGCATATTGACCAATATCGGACTTCGTTCACTATCACATTCTTTCGCAAATTCGAAACCGAAAGCGCAAAACTGACTGCTGAGTATTAATTACGAATTTAAGTTAAATTATAATATTGGCAAATCATGAAATCGTGCTGGTTGAAGCAAATTACTGCTGCAAGCACAGCCAAGTTTATTATTTCCTCAATAGAGTCATGCTTTATTAATATCGCATGTGCATTGCGAGGTTATAACTTACCACGTTACGCCGCAACCTCTTGTCAGCTGGCCTGTGACTTTCTGCTTTCCACTCCAGAGTTAGAACAACAAAGACGAATAATCCAACAGCAGTCAAACGATGTCGTTTCGCGATTAACATTGCAACTAACTTGATGACGATGGTGGCTTTCTCGCGACGGAAGCTTGAACATCAATTCAAGCGAGACAACCTGACGACATTAACATGCTAACCTCCATCAGGCTAATATAAAAAGTTGTGGGCGGTACAGGAACAACTAACAGCTGAATAACGTCACCAGCCAGTTATTTACATAACAATGAAATAAATGTTTACAGGTTCGCTGAATTCCTCTTTCTCAGAATTAAAGAAGCGTTTAGCACGCTTACATCTGGATAAGTCAAATGGCTTATTTAAACTTAAGCTTATAAGTCTCCAAGCTTAGTTCCAAAAAAGCAAAAGGCGTTAAATGACACAGTTAAAGTTTAGTAATAAACAGAATAAGCTTAATTTTCACTGGAAGTGGCATAAAAAAAGAAAAAAAGATAAGTAATCATAATAAGCGCAATCTAGAATAAAGTAATTAATAAGGTTCGTCATGATTTTTCCGGTTTAAAAGTGACAAAAGCATAGATCACAAGATGCCCACAACGGAGGCGTACTTATCTCTTCAGTTTCAATCTGATGTTGCCGCAGGGCCTTGGAAAAATAAAACATCAAAAAGTATATTAGGTAATAAACTTATGATATATTATTAGCATCTGTTGAAAAGCTTGAAAACATTAACATTTCAATCTGCAAAAACATCAAAAATTTTTCATCACCACTTTGAGAGGCTGGAGCAGGGGACCAAAAAAAGCGCACTGGGAACGCTGGGAAGGGGAGCATTTTCAACAGAAATACACGTTTTGCAATAATTGCAGAAATTCTCGCGCCTTCATTGACTAATTTTCATTGTCAACAGACACAGGATTTTATAATTTATGCAATGAGCGAGAGCGGACAATTTGTTATTGTAAAAGACATATTGACGTCAGTTTTTCACGCTTCTGTCACTGACAATGAATTTCGTCATAACATTGTCAAAGTAGTCTGCGGATCCACTAGCCACTCGGCTATCCACAGCAACGTTGACCAAATTCTTTGTAACTAACAGGACAAACGCATGAAAAACTGACGTCAATTTGTTAAATCGCATCGATGTGCTTGCTGGGAGCCATCACCAAAAGTCGTGAGACGGAAATAATTAACTCCACTTTTCGTTCCCAGATTTCTTGTGTAACCACCCTGCAATCAGAGCCTCTTTTATCCCTTTTTTGAGCGGATAGGAGAAGGAAAAAGAGGAAGCCTTTTCTCGGTAGAAAGCATATGTACCGTAAGAAAAGGCTAGGTGGAAAACGCCGGGCCGGGGTCTCGGGGCACGGGGTACGGGGTACGGGGTTCCGGGGTGTGGAAAACGCGGGGTCTGGTGGAAAACACGGGGTCTAAGTGGAAAACGCAGGGTCTGGTGGAAAACGCGGGGTCTGGTGGAAAACACGGGGTCTAAGTAGGAAACGCGGGCTCTGGTGGAAAACGCGGGGTCTAAGTGGAAAACGCGGGGTCTGATGGAAAACTCAGGGTATACGTGGAAAACACGGGGTCTAAGATAGCCCTTGGCGGATTGTGCTAGCACAGGAGCCATTATGGCTCCTAGCTAGCATAATTTTTGGCATAATTGGAGCAAAAGGCATAATTTTTTAAACGACCACTGCCACGGCATAATTAGCAAATTTTAGCACTTTTTGGAGCATAAATTCATAAAATTTAGTAAATATGATGTATTTTCTACATCAATAAATTAAATTTAGGTAGTATGTTTTTGCAATGCGTGTTTTCGTTCCGCTAATAGTAGTATCGACTTTGTTCTGACATGCTTAGTTACTAGGCCTCTTTTGACGAATTCTGGCGAATTTAGCGATCAGCAGGCAAGCGTAATGTTGCAGTACAATAAGCGCTGATGTTGACTTGTGTATACTATTCTTATCCATGTTTTTTCAAGCAATTATTGGTGCTGAAGGAACTCAGAACTGTCAAGACAAGTTGATTTACTTCGTGGCTTGATACTGTCAACGTTATAGTTCGCTATAGTTTGAGTTAGTTTAAATCAAGAGAGTAGTATATTCTTTTGGTTCAGTCAGTATATACAAGTGTGATCGTTAAGTCGTTGAAGACATTTTACAAACGGTTCAGAGATGCGAGCAGCTAATTTGGACAGCTGGGGGCCGAGACAAACTGCCATAAAACACAAATAAATTTACAACAACAGTTTATTTGAAAAACATAATAATTTGGTGTCGTTATTGTGCGCCTATATGTATAGAATATACGTCATTTGTTAGCATAATTTGGGAATTCTGGCATAATTTTGGCATAATTTGGCAAAATTTCGAGCACCGCTGGTAGCATAATATGCCACTTTTAGGAGCACAATCCGCCAAGGCCTAGTCTAAGAGGAAAACACGGGGGAAACCTTTTTTCGAGAAAATAGGAATTTTCCTCACTAAACTGAGAAGTCGAAATTTTGTTATTTTAAAATTGCAATGAAAATCAATTCCGCTTCTCAGCCTGAAACGCGCTTTTCGATCAAAAAAGCAAATTAAACATTTCGTGACAAAGAAAACCATGCAAGAGCCAACGTGCCGTGCAGCGGTTTTATTTTGCATGGGGCGTCTATGTTATTTTTCTTAGTAACTTGTGTGGTTTTTTTACACCTTTGAAAAAAAAAAATAATGAAATACTAAAGATTGTTTTGCTTACTACCTTGAGGTGATTCCTTAGTATTGCATTGCGACTCCCTACTGCGCACGATTTTCGCGTCATTAGCGCGCGCACATGCAGCGCGCGCGCGTACAAAACGTAATAGATTTCCTTCAAACTAAGCTCGATAGCGAAATAAATGCTCCTTTTCTCTTAAACGAACACGGTGATCCCCACTTTTTATTTCATAATTTCAATGAGAACAATATCCTCAATAACTGAGAAAATATTAGCAGAAATATATGGCTACTTTTTTTGGCAAAGGTGTAAATACTACAGAGGAGGACACAACGGGCCCAACAGCGCATGTCCAAATTATGTTTTCTTTAAAGGATAAAAAAATGCAGGGTATTTGAAGACATTTTTTCTGGGACGTAGATGAATAAACAATCAAATAAAGTCAGTCTGAGTGATATAACACGCTCCATTGAAAAATAACCGAGCTTATTTGTTACGCACGGAGATTCCAAAAGTCACCTAAATAACCGTGTTTGTCAGCATTGTGGCGTGAAAACAAGCACGGTGACCCCCTCTTTTTATTACGTTTTTAGTATCTCCTTGTCCTGTAACAACAGCATACCAAGTTTCATCGGAAATCTATGGCGGGTTCTTTTACTAGGGAATCACCATGAAAACGCCTTTCTATACAAATAATCACTTTCGACCGGTCATTATTTATCGCCTGGGGGATGGCAGGGGATTTCGGCTAAAGACAGTAACATTTAGCTGATCCCCCATTTAAATGTTATTTTACTGAAGTATCCCCCTCATAGCTATCAATAAATTTCATGATCCTCCTCAATGTCTTCGCACGCATATTCACCTTTCGACATGTATATTTAGTGCTTTTAACGGTCAAAAGACAGTAATATTTCTAATCATGATGCTGACTTACAGATTGATGAAGCCGCCATGGTGCAGTCTCTTGGTCCGTGTCTTCCCGATATCTGATCAGGTTTCTAACAGTAGTTTTCACAGGCGTCGAATAAAGCATAACAGGCGACATAAATTAAAGTGAGGCCCGATTCGCCCGAAGGGACGAGCCAGCGTGCGGGGTCTGGGGGAATGTTCCCTCAGAAGATTTTGAAATTTTAGGTGGCCAAAGATGCGATTTCATGCATTTTGGGGGGGAAAGTGTCACGGAAAATGAGTTGTTTATGATCATAAAATTAGATGTAGCAAGTTGCGCTGTTTCACCTTTTTAATTAAAATACTATTTTCTTCTTGAAACGTCTCAGTCTGTAAGTCTTAATTTATTGTTATATGTATACAAATTTTAATGACCAGAACAGGTGGCTACATTCGATTTTACAGCCGGTAGAATTCCGCCGTTCTACTGAGAGCCCCGTGACTGATGTGGCCTGATGTCAGTTGACATACCAGCAACTAACCATCCCAAGTATTTGGCCGAAACTGCCAAGTTACCTTTTAGAGTGCCAAAAAGCCGTCCACCAAGTCTGTGTGGGCATGTGACATTTAGTGATCCTCCCTTTTGGGCTCGCGGTTATGACTGATCCTCCTTCTGTCATCTTAAAAATCCAATGATCCCCCAAAGTCCTCCCCCTCCCCCGCTCCAGGCGATAAATAATGACCGGTCCCCAATGCACAATGGGACAGAAGTATAATTATAAACCTAGAGCCTGATCATTTATGAATCGCTAGTGAGGTCCCAGTCGATAGTTAATGTAAACTCGTGTAAGGAGACAGCGAAAACGAAATCCACATTCGTAAGAGTGCAGATTATTTGCGCTGAAATTAACGCAAGCAACTACAGTAAAGGGCCGACTTCTGTTTTATTTAAAGGAACACCAAAATTTATTTTGGAACTGGCATTTCAAGGTTACTGTATTTTCTCGATTAATAACCCTTTAAACCTCTTTAGCTTTGTTACAAATTTGGCCCGGCTGGGCCAGGCATATTTTTTTTGTTTATTCTTTTTTTCCTATGGTAATTTTTGTTGCCATTTCTTGAGGTCCTACTTACAGGTAACGGCTTTTAATCGAGTAAATACGGCAACTGTCGCTTTTCATGGTTAAGGATGCCAAGCAAAACAATCTTTATTATTTCAATATTTTTTTTAAAGGTAAAACAAAAATTCACGCAGGTTATTGCGAAAAATAAAATAGACGACCCATGCAAAAGAAAACTACTGCACGGTACGTTGGCTCTTGGATGGTTTTCTTTCTCACGAAATGTTTGAGAAACGCGTTTCACGCCGTGATTTTCATTGCAAGTTTCGACTCCTCATGTTAGTGAGGAAAATTCATATTTTGGCGAAAAAACGTTTCCCCCGTGTTTTTCACTGGGACCCCGAGTTTTTCACCAGACCCCGTGTTTTCCGCACCCCGCGTTTTCCACACCCCGTGTTTTCCACACCCCACGTTTTCCACACCCCGCGTTTTCCGCACCCCGGGACCCCGGCCCCACGTGATCCATCTAGCCGTAAAGAAAAGGCTCTGCTTGCAGGGTGTTGTGTAACAGACACGATCTCTTCGGTCACGTGGTAACGACATTTTAAGACGAGCAGCACTGGTAACACCAGTTGATTGGCGAACTTCTATTGGACCAATTCAACAATGTAATTTGGTTTTATCAACTGGGTTGATAATGTGAATTGGCCACCGTAAAGAGATTCGAAAGCTGACGCAGAGCGTTAGTCCTTCGTTGGAGCGCATCGAGGAATTGTGGGTTGTGTGTGGTTTATATACAGTTGATAAAACCAAATTACCTTGTTATACTCCCCACCGACGCAGCACCACAGTTTCTTTAGAAACTTAGCTCCCTCAATTCAACAATGGTTTCATTTCGGATAATATCACCTGGTTGGTCTCTAATTCATTTATAACCATTCGATTAGAGTACAAGTAAGATTCTAACCGGAAGTATAACAGAACAGATCAGAACAACATTTTTTTAACCACGAAGGCATGAACGTTTTACAGTTCTAGCGTTGCAAAGAACAGCTAGACGTTCCGGAAAATCAAAGTTTTAATTGTGTTTTGCGCTGCGCGCGCTCAGAGCCATAAGTGGACTACCTGTTGTAAAAAGGTTACTGTTGTTCAACGTGTACTCGATCTACATCTCAAGTGAATACATCGAGAGACAAACTACAGTGCTTTATTTCAGCTGAACTGTAAAACCGGTTTTCTAAACTACAACTACCGTAATAACTCGTTGGCGCGTTATCATACTGTACTTAGTACATCCTTCATCCGTGGATCCGGCACACACTATGGTGAATCTACAATAACTAGCCTACTTATGACTTTAGTGTCTGTTAGAACTAAGTCTCATTCTCTATTGGAAGGGGTAGCTCAGTATTTTAAGGGGGCGACATTTGTTAATTTTTAAAAAATTGAGTGGAGAGTAGATATACTGATAGAGGAAAACCTATAGCCCACTCCAGAAGCAGTTTAATTCAGGTCGAGGCTAGTCTGTTTTGGTGCCCATTAATTATTGTTATAACATAGCAAACATAAACGTTGTGTATGTAAGTAAGCGTGCTGATGCACGCTCGTGACGTGGAGAACAGTAAACTTTGCTTGGCCAGGGAATTTCCTTTTTCACCCCCGAGTAGTCGTCCTCGTACTTTTATTTCCACTGACAGTTTTGTAAACTATTGATCCTCGCTTTCAGCTGTGCATCATTGAGGTAGAATGAACTGCACGTCGAGCAACTTTTACGCTTCTTTCGTGCTCTCCAAACTTCTCGTGTGCATCATAACTGGATGATGCACGCTTCGTTTGAGTTAAATCTTCATTAAATCCTCATTTTCTCTAATTTACTTCAAACTGACTGATTTCTCATTCTTTTTCATCACAATTAAAAAAAAAATTCCACGAGACGTTTCAGTCTAAACCTATGATGATATTTTCAGACTGCAAAAGAATTCAAAGAGATAATAAGAGAATAGTCTCAAAACGTATGAAAGACGCAGCATTCAGGTATATCGCTCCCTTAATGGGAGGTTGGTCGTGTCTGTCAGCTAGCGGAGACCAATTACGACATACGCCTATAGTGAAGTTGGACAAATAAACTATCAACATTAATAGGGTGGTTTCCGATGTAGTGTGGAGAGTAATCAGGTGTTGGTGTTGGTTTCATTACGGTTTGGGCTGAGTAGTCCAATTGGTAAGTAATTGATTTGGTTTTGGTTTTACTACACTCAATTGAAAACCACGCTAACTGGTAATTATGAAATAAGACGTAACCAAGTCACACTTTCCGCATTGGCAGTTCGGACATTGAAGTCAAGATAAGTGTTATTTTACAAAATTCTTGTTGTCATCCTCTCATGAAGGGCTACACTGAAGAAGTCGTACTTTTCCTTTCTCACACACCATCATGGAGCATGTCAATGTCTGCATCTTGGCCACAGGCTTGTTCTTGCTCTGTTTCTTTCTCTGCTATATTTTCTTGGTGTTCGCTCTCCTGTCGCTGGTAAAAGAGGACATATGCTGCCTTGGACTACAAAATACCAAAACAGTAACAATGTTTTAGCAAGAATGGAATCAGCAAAAAGAGGATTTTTTAAGAATCTCTCACACTCATTTTAAAATAACCCATCAAGTTTAAGCAAGAGAAATAATAACGCGATGGTGGATTGGATATCCGTTAGTTACCCGACAGATTTTTCTCCGTTCACTGCCTTGTTCTAGTTGCTATTCTGAAGATATATCAAATTGACTTGGCTGAACCAATTTAAGACCTTTTGCGAAAGCAATTTAGTAGCCGTACATTCGAAAAGAGTCCTCAATGAAATCTTTATCTCCGCAGTGTAGATATTGATCGTCTGCCGTAACACCAAATCTGAATAGTTCTTTCTTAGTTAAAAGTCTGCCGTTCAAAAAATTTAACTATCCCTTTATTCTGAACTTGTATTATCACAAACAAACAAACTTGTATTATAACAAATAGATTCCATTTTGTCGTGCGTCTGTTCAGTAGTAGGTCACAGATGACGTCAAAATGTGGTAAGAGCAAAAAAGTGGAGTACGAAGCCATAGCCGAGTGTGTCACTGACGTTCTTCAATCAACCCTTCGAACCAGTCACTGACTTCAAAAAGCAAGCTTAGATCACGTTTAGCCAAAATAAATGTAAACATGAATGAAAAGGTAAAGCCTTCGCCTTCCAAGCCCGTTTCTACTAAAAACTGTTTACATAACATGCTTTCTTTCAATTGGGTCTTTTTCTTACAAGTTATAATCGTCTTTGTGATACACCCACCATATCACTTCAAAACAATACGCTTTCCATTTATTTATTTATTCCGGTCATTTATTTTCAACTCGGTCTCACGTCACATCAGGTTAAAACCTCTTTAATAATTTCCTCTCTATAGGGGGGTGTAAAACACTCGCTATATTCGAGTGGTGGTCACTCGGCTTAACGTTTCACGTTGTCAAAGGAGGTAAAGTCTGACTGAACTAAATAGACAACGGGTAAAGTTGGACTGGCAGGTCCTCAGTTTAAGATAACACAATTAGACGTTAAACATTACCAACTGAAACTAAACTTACGATAGTTTGTTCCTCATCAACTCTCGACACAGAGCTATCATCAAATGAGTACCACTGGCCATCTTTACAGTTCTTGGCATAGGCTGTGTCTAAAAATAGACAGGTAGAGTCAAACTCGGTATACTTGGGTCAATTAACGGCCGAAGCCAGTTTGAAAAACTGACTCGTCCAGCGTAAACCTTTAGTCATTTTCGAGTAAAGATATTGTTTCCCGACTCTGTAGTTGATACAATGAGGCCGCCTTGGAAATTCTCTGCCAGTCCCGACGCTCAATCAAGACCATGGATTTGAACTTCCGGCCGTATAGGGGATGTTTTGGCACGTGACTTGGTTCACCCAAGCTCACGTGAAAAAAAGACTCGCGCCACATTCACTTGAGAAAGATGCTGCGACAGCGTCGGAAGCTTGTGATCGCTAAAACATTGACTCTGCTTCGGTGTCTTGCTTCTTATTAAAGTTCATTACCAATGGTGGTCAATTTACCGCTATTAACGTGAAGTTGATGATAAGATACCAACGGACAAGTGAAACGCTTTTTGTCCGTTGACGCAGCGCAACAGTTTCTTTATAAGTTACATGTAATGCAGTAGACACCCGCATATAAGAACAAATGGATTAAGAACATCAGGCTGAAATTTGGCCCATAAAGCACCATATATATATGAACCAGTTCAGCCTGATAAACAAAACATGTTCTTATATAAGAAGGGAGAGGGTGTCGGAATAATAAAAAATGTTGAAACTTATGTTACATTTCTACTCGTTAATGTTAACAAGTGTACCAGCTGACAGATTTTTATTTTATTTATTGATTTACTGGTTTATTTACTTACTTATTTATTTATAATAAATATGCTAACTAATAAACCCCTAACAACATGTTATGTGTAGTATTTCTGAATCAAAGTTTAAGAACATATTAAGAACATCTTCAGACTAATTTCTCACTAAGCACCCGATAAATAAGAACTAGATCAGTCTGAACCCCGAAATCATGTGTTCTAATATGCGGGTGTTTACTGTAACTTTGCTCAAACACTGCATACCTCTGCAACCATTATTTTATTTCTCGAAAAAAAGTTTTTTTTCTTTATTACTGGTGATACAAACGTAAACTTACAATGCCCGCCTCCCATGCCTCCATAGTGATTCTGTAGACAAAATTATATCAAAATATCTTTAAAACGCAATACCATAGATATAGCAGTCTCGCAGATAAGTCAACTGAAAGCTATGAACAAGTCACATCACTGTGGAATAATTAGAATTGCTCGAGCCGGAAAGGACTATTGGACACAATGCAGTTACACTCCTTTAAACAGCAATCAGTGGGGTGATATCAACAGGCCGACAAGCAGTTATCAGAACCTAACTTCCACTATCAACTTAAGAACCATTTGCTTGACAGAAACTTATATTTTTGATATATTTATCTAATCCATGAAGACAACTCATACTTACTGATACTGCAATCAACTTGTAAATTGGACGAGGCTGATCCTTATTAATCACATACTCAGACATATCAAGGCTCCTAAAATCAAAGTTGAAATCAGCGTCCGATAAGGTGGTCTTTATTTAGATGCACATACGGTTGTGCGTCACTTCAGAAAAGTCATGTGTCGTGTCTTTTGTGTGCGTGCACGTGCGACTAATGTAACAAGTTTTACGTCACATTCTTTTGACGTTAGCGGGGCCGCTGCCGTGTCTTTTGGCATGCATGTGACATTCTTTGGAACAAGTCCATAGCCAGCCTGACCAAACAGATGTGGTTGAACGCCCTTCTGTATGATGCCTGGTCCTCAAAGGTGATTCGAATTTGTGATAGTAATTGGACCGAGTGGAGTACAATGCAGGAAGTAATAGGGCGAGTAATTTCAAAATCGGACGAGCTGGTAGTCCGTGGCCGATTTCAAATTACGAGCACGATTACTCCCTGAATTGTACGACGCTAGGTCCAATTACTAATTAATCGCATCAAAAACAATTTCGAAACAAAAAGTCTTTTGAACACTTTGTTTGAGTGAAAACGTCAAGTAAGCTATAAAAACTGCAGTAAAGATTAACAAAGAAGCCGTAAGAGCGCACGTAATTGATGTGTGAATGACGTAGTTATCAAATTATAAAACCTTGTAATTGGATACCTTAAATTCCACACCCACGTGATCGAGCTCTGATTGCTTGACAGTTAGGCGCGCGGAGAACCAATCACAATCGAGATATTTGTTTTTTACGATAACTGCAGAAATGTTCGCGCCCTCATTGGCTAATTTTCATTGTCAATACGCGGACAGACACATGAATATATAATTTACGCGATGCGTCAACGAGCGAGAGCGGAGAATTTGACAACTTGTTATTGTGAAAAAACAAATTGACGTCAGTTTTTCATTCGTCTGTCCTGTTATCGACAATGAATTGTCAAAGTAGTCTGCGGATCCACAGCTACTTTGACGAAATCCGTGATCAACAACAGGGTAGACGCATGAAAAACTGACGTCAGTTTGTTTTAAAAATAAATACGATTAGTAAATAAGCTTACGTTTGCAGAGTTCATATCTCAATAGATTGTTAAAACTTTTAATGTACAGTACAACCCAACATCCACATGGTATAACTTTCCAACAGAAATAAACTACACGCACCTCAAAGGAAAGTTAACCAATGTGTCCAGCTTATCTCGCCAGAAACTTTAGGAAAACAAGAACAAAACCATGTCAGAGACCTAGAAAATATACCAAGCTATACCAAAAACACTATCCTTCTGGATTTGAAGCAATTTTAATTAAACTTTAAGTTCAGTAGTTTTATCTGTAACAATTACACTAGAAAAGAAATAGACTTCTAGTATAAGTATGTATAAACACATTCAAAATCAAGGTCCTGGGGCCCGTTTCTCGAAAGCCTTGAAAACTATTCAGGACCGCAAAGCCATTTTTAATTAATCTGTAGAGAGGTGTATACGCCCGAAAATTGTTGTATGAATGGAACCTCTATTCACATTAAGAATATGTGAATAAAACAGCTCTGTAGTTGTAAGGTTTGAGATTTTGCTATGGCTTTCTGGGTGCGAAAACTTTTCGGGTCCTTCGGGTAACGGGTCCCTGGTGACACATTAGTCAGTGATGCACACCTGTTGTATGAGAATCGCTTTAGGTGAACAACAAGGATTCTGGGAAGAGACCAAAGGTCAAACTTCTTAGTGGCCTGTTGATGTTTCTTACAGGATGGACAATACCTGAAGAGGAAATAACAATTACACTGAAATGGATATCAGTGCTAAAGAAAAAGGTTGACTTCATTAGATCTACAGTCTATAGATCTGCCAGTATGCCTTTCAAAACATGTCTGGCTTCCTAAGTGCGAGAAGCTTCTCCCTACATTTCTATGCTAGTTTTGATTTCAAATTTCGCTTTCCCTTAAACATAAATGCAACTTTTCATCTATAACATAAAAATGTTATTACTTGAACGACGTTAATAGTAAAAACCTAAATTCCCTAAAAGCAAAATCAGTCTAAAAATACAGTAGGAAACTGTACATGAGTCACGGTTGAATCAAGAGTCTACTTTAGAACTGAAATGTCTGCTTTGGTTCGGGGGTGTTTCAGTTATATGGGACGATCTTTCTACACGACTCGCATCTCAGTTAGGCCACTGAGTCGATAGCGTAGAAAATACTTTTGGCCATCGTAGTGGGAGCCTACATGGTAGCTTTGGCGACCATTAAGGATATCCAAATGAGTGAGGTTCATCTCCAATAATGATGCTGTTCTAATCATTCTGTAGTCTGGCATATCTAGAGTCCCTACCAATATGATCCTGCTGCAACTCCCCGTTTTTGGCTTTCCCTGTTGAAATGAAGCTTAACCCCATGCATAGCTAATACGTTGTCACGTTCCAGGTTCAGTTGTTTTAATTTCCTTATAAAAGCCAGATCCTGTAGCAACTCTTCTAGTCCTGCACCCTGTTCAGCTCCTTGCCACTTCTGCACCCAGGAAAATTGTGTCCCCCTCCACTGCGCTGGCAAATACTTACAAGTTGGAAGCAATCCCCTATAGAAGATTGTGTTCCTAGAACTAATGTTACCACGGCCCCGCCCCGTGGACCAAGCTGTATGTTTGTCGTTATGCGGTATACTGGGTAGAGTTTAATAGCTTACCAGGGATCATTTTCTCCAAGCTTCTCTTTCGACAGGAACAGGTCAATGCAATCATTTAGGCCAATGCCACTCTTCTTCTGTGCTGGCTTCTTGCGCACACTTTCATGCTCTTCGGATTCCTTAGAAAATGGTACTGCATTAACCGGTAACTGGAGGTTTTGCACCCAACGGAGTTTGCACTCATCAAGTTTGCACCCACTTCGACTCAACTACCTATCAAGTTCACCCCAGATTAGTGGGCATAATAGACCCTTTTCTTAAATGGTTGCCAATTATAAATTCTATTGTAAGTATTAAAATTAGTCTGACTAACCTCATTTTTGAGTTGATAATTCAAAAGAATTTTTACTCCCAAACAAGTTTAGTGACGCTAATTTAAATGCATACAAAAGAATTTTAAAATTGGCAGCCATTTATGAAAAGGCTCTATGAAATAAAATCACACAAAACATGTTTATTTCTCGTTCTTTAATCTCGTTCTTTAATCCATTGAACTATAAAAAGGTGGAGGCGAACTCAACACTTTAAGATGAGTACAGGGGTGCAAACTCGGTGGGTGCGAACTCGATTGGGTGCCAAACAGGTAGCATTCCATCAGCCACAACATTATTACAACCACTATCACTATTATTATGCTCGTTGAAAACAATTGTGACCACATAATTTACATCCAATGCTTATCTCCAGTATCCCTCGAGGCTGACCATTTTTACCTGCTGATAATCTGTTCAGCTCAGTATGATGTCAAAACTGTGAACAGCACTTGTAAGAAGGGACTGGTACCTACGAAGATCCCTTTTGTAATGATATTGCAAAATTTAATGCAACTGATTAAAAACAACTTGACTGGCCAAGAAAATTCACTCGGCTATTATCCCTTAAAGCCTACGAAGACTCACAAACCTCTATTCATATGGTCATGGACTTATCACACTAACATTAGGCCTGACTGTGGCTCTTAGACCTGTAGCCCTTTTAAGTGTTATCGATCTTGAACATATGGATCATGCTAGAGGCAAACAAGAGACTTAAACTGATAACGACTGCCCTTGTTCACTGAAATTACCAAGGAACAAGAACAAAAACATAAACAATGTTCAAATATTCCCATTTGGTATTGTTATAAGTAAAGACAGTAACAAAAATCGATTTTAGATTAGCTTACAAGTTCTCAATAGAATTACCAAGAGGTTTAATCTCTTAGCATGTGCTTTCATCACTAGAAATGGGTAATACAGGTATTACATAGTACTTATCTAGAGCTACTAAACAATTGGATTAAAAGCTCGAGATTTCTATCGGGTGAAAGTTGACGAGGGCACAGTCCGAGTCAACTATCACGCATAGAAATCGAGAGCGAATAGTCTAATTATTTTAGTATGAATCTACTAGTCGTTCAAAACTTTATCTAAATCCTCTTCATAGACACTTGGAAAACGCCAAGAAGCAGCTGTCATTTTGTTAACAAGGGCACACTGCTACGCTACTTACTATCTATCACACAATAGATAGTGAGTAGGGTAGCCAATCAGAGAACGGTATTCGTGATAGAACGCTAGCAGATTTATACTAAATTGTTTTATAATAAGTTCCCTGGTTTTAATCAACCCCATTTACATTCTGTTAAATTCGCCTTTCCGTTTCCTTCAGATTTCCAACATAGTGTCGAATTTCCCCACCCAGGAGTGAAGATTCCATTAATCTGAGATATTTCGTGATACTGTATATCCAAGTGCATTATTGTCATATAAGAATTTGGTACCTCGGCCAGTTGATCATTATAGCATTTCTCCTTGACCTTTGAGTCCCAGTCAAGAGCAAGAAAACAACGTCCTTCAAATCAAAGACAAAAAAATAAATGTCAGCACAATGCAGGATTGCAGCAAGACTAATGACAGGGTATTGTGAGATATCAGTCAATTTCAAACATGACAGTTCTCCAATCAACCGACTTCTGTAGCCGAAGTAAACGCAAGAACTTTTGCATTGATTTGCTAATGTCTCACCCAAGCAGGAATGCTACATCTGATCATCAAGTGCCAATTTCTGCACCAAATTTAAATGATACGAGAGTTGAGAGTATAGAATGATATACCATAAGAGATAACATATATCTTGACAAAATAAGGAATTATGAAGAAAGAGCTACATCAGTGTATGCTGGTAATACATGTATGTGTCATTTGTTTGTGAATGCAAATACCCTGGAAGATGTGGATGAACTGCCAGAGTAAAACTTGTCTATTTAGATGACGCAAAAAAAATAATAAAAAAAAATTCAGGGCAGTGCTTATTGACTAAAACGAAGACCAAAAAGTAAAAATTCAGTTTCCTTCAAGAGAAAATCGTCAGGATGGCTAAAGGAGACCCTCAATTGTACCTGTGCCTTTGAATCACTGCTGGATTGCAGCCATGCGTAGTAATTGTACCTGTGAGTTGTTTAAGAGGCTTGCCATTATCTTGCAACGCCTGGATATCAGTACTGCCATATGAGTTGACTAGAGTCAAGTTGAAAAGATACTTGCACGCCTTTCCCTTGCACTGATTGTTCACTATATTCTTTTGGCTTGAGCTGTCATGATCACTATTTTGTGAATCGATGTTATCATCCTCATTTTCATCTCCCTGCAAGTAAAGCAAATCTTTTGAAATGGCATCAAATTTCATTCAATTAAAGACCTGTATGTGTTTTGAACAGAGGAGAGCTTCTTTTAGCTTCATGTGAAAAGGGCAAAAATATTTCAGTGAATGATAAACGGTTTTTGGTTGGTTGTGGTATGGTTACTTTGCTGGGGATAGGAAAGGAATTGCTGCCATGACTGTTATTGACTGACGGTTATTTCAGGCAGCTACCACTTGATCTTAAATCGATAATTTTGAAAATTAAACATATTTAGTATTAACAATGACATTCTTTACAAAATTATTTACCATGCTCAAAACGATAAAAATATTTAAGAAGGAAAAAAAAGGCTAAATGGTTACGACTTAAAAAGTCATCTTCAAGGTGAAGAGAATGTACTTCTTGTTGCAGCTGGGATTTCATTCCTGGACAAACAAACTTTTAACAATCCCAAGCTTGTGAAAGGGCCATGTTTGAGTTTCTCAAGGAATTTGCTGGCTTAAGGAATGAAACTGCTTGTCACACAGTTGGGGGACAGGCTTACAGTGTTGACAAAGGGTTTGAATCCTTAGCAATGTACATTGCCTTAATTTCACATTGTCTCGCCGCTGTGAAAAGCGAAGAACACTTTCTTGATATTTATACTCCCATCAGCAGATGAAACGTTAGAGACCAGTGCTGTTTGATATGAACAGTGTTGTTAATACTCTCACATGTCCTGTGTATTTCACCTCATTAGACAGGCCCCAAAGTTCAAGGAATTCATTCATTCATTGAAGAGTACAATTTCACTTTATTTGCACCACGTTTTCAACCATTTTACTAAAAACTTAATTGCAGGAACATTGCCTGATAATTTAGTGAGAGGACACTGTGTTATTTTAACCCCTAAAGGTATCTCTATTAAATGAACAGCATGCTGAAAACTATCGAGATAATTGAATGCAGTTAGTCCAGTAAAAATTAAATCTAGTCTAAAAGGGTGTGAAAAACATAGATGCTGAAAGGCTATTTTGAAATCTAATAATTAAGCCTGGATATTGAAATAATTCGTATTACTTATGACAGCTTTTGTTTCGCTTGATGAACGACGAAGCAACTTTTGAAGGGATGGCCAATCGTTTACATAGAGATTCAATTAGTTTTGGCCATTACATTACATTTCATTACTGTATGCCAATTAACAATGACAATCGTTTAATCTAGTCATACTTTTTTTTGGCAACGAAAATTGTGTAGCGGTGCAATCACTGGGACATGTTTAAAATTAAGCTAAGTTGCATGTAGCAATCACCACATAGCTGCGATTTCATAACCATAACCAATGATCTACGTGTAGTAGTCATTTTCTGCACAAAATACGCTTTTTAGCATGCAATGAAGTTCTTCTTCGTCTTTCCGAGCCCAATCGGACGCAAAATTAAATATTTATTTGTAACGCAATAAAACACCTGGTATCGACCTAGTTAGACCAATAAATTAAAACAAATCATTAGCAACCTAGACAGAGGAGAATCGGGTCTGCATTTCTGGGGTTAGTTTTGTAAATTCTAGTTTTCAGGTTTTACAATGTGGGGAATACATTTCGTGGAACACCAAGTAAATCACAGATCACAAATAACTCACTTCCTTGAATTTAATACAACATCTGCAGTCTGGAACATTCCAGACAGCGTAGTTGATTGTTTTGAGATCTTAGTTTTCAACACACCCAAAACTCCAGGAATTTATGGGTTAAAGATATGAAGATGCAGTAACTCACATTCACATGTACATTTTGAGTTGCCTTTTCCAATTCTTCACAATCCTCATTTTCACTGCCTTCATTCTTATCTTCATTCATTTCAACATCTGCAAAACAACAGTGAAGACAAACAAACTGTAGCATTTTATATCACCATAAAAATGTACAATTTTTAACTACCATTTGCGTCCATCCATGAACCCTCACCTGCTTCAATTTCACCTTCAATTTTGCTCCCTATTCCTTCATCTTCCTCCGGAACACTGACAAAGCGTCTGAATAGAAATAAAAACAAAACAAGAACAATTTTTAAATAAACGTTACCTATCATGCTTAAAGGAAGTTCACCTACCAGCAGAATGAGCAGATATCAAAAGCTGAGGATAGGTTTAATGTAACTGTCTAGGTTAGATATTAGTGACGTTTCCGTCAGATCATATTTCAGAACATCGTGCGTCAGTTTTACCATTCGTCCGTGTGCATGATCTGTTGTTGCGTTTGCGAAGTTTGTTGCGTTTATTGCGAAGTTTTGGATCCGTTTATAACTACTCAGGCGTACAGAGAGGACAATCGGTAAGCATGTTTTTACCTTTCTTAGTTTTATTTCGTCGGTTTATTTGTAATTTAGTTGTTTTTGCCTTTTCCTGCGTTCGTGTGTTTATCACATCCGATTATTGTTCGGCTTTGTCATTTCGTGTCGCTTAGACTAGATATTTTACTTGTATTTTAGTTTGACGGTTTTGAGCATTGGATCATTGTAATAAAGATAATCGTTGGAGTCAACACGAAGTCTAGTGCTCTTGATCAACTTGCGGTAATCGCGCCTGGAGTCAGTTACATTTAACATAAAATTATGCCACAAAACAAAACAAAAAGTGCAGACAGGCAATATCAGTCATTGAGTACTGTCACATCATCAGTCGTCCATTCCTTTTCAACACCCTAGGTGGAATAGGGTTGCACAACAGATACATATTGCCTAGTAAAAATTTAAGTATGAGATATTTTTTAACTAAGTCATGAATGCTATATTTCAATTATTCATTAATCAAGTGGAATCAACCAAACAGGGTATGAAGTGGTTAATAGCACTCCCAGGTTCATATTCACGGTGAACTGCGTGATGCATTTGCCAGCTCATAAATTCAATGTGAAGGAAAGGGAGGGTGAAAGCGATTAGGATCAGGATCCCTGACAATGCAGACTAGGAGATGAAATCTGAAGACATCAAGAGTGATCTATGCGAACAAGTGCGTTTCTTAAGCAAATAATGGTCAGTTTATTTTAAAACATTTAACTCAGGAGGACTTAATTTAACTTGTGAAGACTTCTTAGCATTGCACCAGCAACGGCATTTCTGTTTGACCTATACTACTGTCATGTTGAACATAACAGATAATTTTCTGTTTTGAGACAAATACATGTATGCACAGACAATTACAAAAAACTTCCTCACTGTTATCTTCTGCAGCTGTAACAACTTACTTCATTCTTTCCATCAAGATGTTGTACAAAGTATTGAAAGTTAAGTTTTTCTTTGGAACAGAAACCATGAGCGGAAGTCCAAACAAAGCTTTGTTTGAGCTGCTGTAACTATAGCTGGTCAGGCGGGCTCTGTAAGAGCGAATATCAACAGTTACATGTACACATACTGGATAGATATAACGATTAATGACAAATTATTCTTTTCCTGTCACTGTACGAGTAGGAAAATGCTGATATCTGATTTGTTCTTGGAGTGGTTGTTTTTTTCCCCTGTCTCTGACCAAAGTCATTGAGTAGTGATTTATTCAAGAACTGAACTCAAATTGGAACGAATATCCTTCTCCTCCTTAAAACTTGTTGGCCCACGTTCACTTGGAGCAATACAAAACTCTCATACTTTGTACTCTCTCTGTGATTTTCATCCTCACCAAAATAAAATAAATAAAATTTCTGTGACCAAATAAATACAAAATGTCAAATTTAGCAGCTTCTGGCCTACCAATACGGTCAGATCTTTTCCACCCATTCATTATTAGAATTACGTTTTCAACAAATGTTTCTTCTTCATAAGGAAAAACATTGTTGAGATCACAGTGACCCCATTAATGTTTCTACCAGCCTTTGATGGTATTAAATCAGCCATTTTAAATTATTTCAATTTTCCCTAACTTTTCTTCAAAGTATAAATTTTCCCTGACTCAAACTAAAATTCCCTGACTTTTCCCTAATCTTGAAGAATTCTTTCCCTGACCATTTCCTGACCTGTAGCAGCTCTATATGAACATGTACAATACTGCTAGTTTTCTAACACACCTGGCAAAATGAGTGTTACTAAATTTACCTTTTCTCTCTTTGGTAAACAGGAAGAACAACAAAATCACCTTCATCAGCCTCAGATTTACTGTGTGATAATTCATAACTAAATAATAACAATGAAATATCATCATTTTACAAAAATGTGTTATTAGGGTCAATATAACATTAAACTTTGATGCTCATCCAGATTGTACACGTATTCTTAAAGAAACTTATCGATATGATATATTAAAATTCAGCAACATTCACTTGCTATAATTAGGTTGATTCATGCATTTATACAAAAACTCATCCTTGCCACCAGGGTTTTGTCATAATTCCCTTAAAGACAACCATTAATATCATTGACAACACTAAGAACTCTCATGCATGCCACCTATGTACCATTTCTAAACTCATACCCCGCTGTAAATTTCATAATGTCATGATGCTTAATTGCCATGCACTTATCAGAACAAGTAAGCATTGGGGGTAAATCAATGCTTGCAAAAGATGAAGTGGGCCAGCCAATGTTGACCCTCCTAACACCACACAAAACAATAAATACCACTTACACAAAAATGTCATCCCTGTCAAGAATCTGAGTCAGTGACTCAGTAAGTGAAAACACCTTGTGAAACCTGTGATTATACACATCTGTAACCACCATCTGCAAGGTACAGTGTCCATATGATTTAGTTAACTTTATCACATACAGGGCAAAATTACTGCCATCAGTCAGAAAACAAATTGCAGACATCAGTTTGCAAAAGGTTCTCAACAAGAAAAATCTTCAGTTGGATATTCTTCCCATATTTTCCATAATTACTAAATAGAACAGCCAAGTTAGATCAATTTTCATATAAATTTTAAATAAATTCCTATGTTAATGAGAAGAAAGCCATGTAATGTAAACACGTACATGTATTGTTCGATACAACTGGATACACAGATGCAGCGAAAAGGTTAATATAAAAATGCTTGTATGCATGCAATGGTACATGTATATTAAAGTTAGTCTTGCTAAATAACAGAAGAGTTAACCTTGGTAAGTGCTGTTTTAAAACATCAGCCACATTAGAATATATACACAAGAGACACAAAGCACATGTCTAACCTTGTCTCTGGGGATGTTTGTTTCTTTTGTCAGAACAGCCAGTAAGTCAGCAACATTACCCATCTTTGGCACAGTCAATTTATACTGAAACAGAAACAGAAATGAGATACATGTAAGATGTTGTAACATACAGCCACATTGATTTATATCCATTTATCACGGTGAAAGAGAAACTCACCAGTATGGGTTTTATAAGAGGATCACTCCGTACAAGGAAAACATCAAGGCTTCTCTCCTTTTTGACTGGCAATGGCAAAGACAGGTAGCAGAATGGGTCAAATGTGACAGAGACCTTGAGAGACAAAATATGTCACTTGGTTACAAAAAAATAATTATTCAGTGTATGTTATAAAATTTTATAACACTTAAAACATTGTTCCATTAAATGTGTTTAGTTAGTATGTTACTTTTATGCACCAATTAAAGCAAATGAATTTAGGGCTGCATTGTTGGCTGCATTGATACGCTTTCCCATTGACAATACAATATGTACACTGTACCTCAGCCACTGGCCACAAAACAATGCATGATACTGATATTTAGCCACTTTGATTGTACGCAAACAAGGCTGTACAGTTGACAACTGAAGCACCCATTTTGTTAAAGGCACCCTTTGTGAATAGTTTGAATAAGACATGAATCAAGTCAAGAAGCACTGACTGTATGTTGTTTCTAAATTTTTATGACAAATTGCTTCACAATGAACAAAATGAAATGCTTTGGCGATGACTTGTTACAGTTACTAGGACTGAAAATTTCCATTTTCTCATTGGTTCATTAATGTAATCATAATATTGCCGTATCATCTTCACCTCTTGGTATTCACATCATGATGAAAAATCAGTCCATTGGTATACTGTCACAGCCCTAGAAATGAGTTCTAGAACCATGTAATTCAACACCAAACTGACACAGTGACTACAGTGTACTGGATCATTTTATAATGAAATTCAAGAGTTTCATTGGTTTAACCATCATGGCATATGAGCAACAATACTGTACCATGCTCTACAATAAACAATTATTGGATGAGGTTTTTGTGATATCCAGAATAATCAAGGTTGAGGTAGGGGTTATCAGCCGCAGCCTTCGGCTTCAGCTGATAACCCTTACCGAGACCTTGATTATTCTGGATATCATAAAAACCGAATCTAATAATTGTTTTATTATATGTTAAACAAAAAAAATGGAAGTCATGTTTTTGCTTCTTTACTGACAACACAAAGCGTGCAAACTTGACATGATTACCCGTGACCTTGAGTGTCCTTGACATGATTATTGTATAATCTGCAGAAATGACGTCACAGGCGCTGATTTCGAAAATTCACTGTACGCTTTCGGCCAGTCAGAAAAGAGATAGTGAGTTCAATGTATAATGAATGTGGTAAGTGTGTTCATAATGTTTGGGGGCATTTTTATTTTTATTTTATTTTAGTTTGCTATATTTTGTTTTTTTTAATAAAACAATTGTTCCAGTTATGCTTGTTGGATATGAGATGATTATATATTTATTATTATTATTATTATTATTATTATTATTATTATTTTTACTATTACTGTTATTATTATTATTATTATTATTATTATAACGCTTGCAGAGTATAATTATGTAGGTAAGCTATTGAAATTTTTACAGAAATTATTTTAGGGAAAAAACTTGAGGAACGACAGAATTTCTGAATTTTTACCAGATGCATGTAAGATTTAAGTTTGTATCAAAAACTAGTCAATAAAGTTTAAAAAAAAAAAATTAAAAAAGGAATTCTTATTATTATTTTTGGCTCTACATGCCTTGTTGACTATCTATCATCTTGTGTCCAATGCCTGCTCATGGAATAATTGTTAAATATGACAATGTGATAAGGCACCACAGCGACTTCAGAGGCAAGAAAAGATTGGCATAGAATACAAGCGGTAAAGTAGAGCACTTGGAAATAAATGAATCAACTGTTCCAAACAGTCTAAAACATGATCAAACTATATTTGTATTTCCAGTTTTAATTTGTCACAAGAACTGACCTTACTGCAATCTGGGCAAACCAATGTGGATTTAAAAAGTCCATGGAATATATCAACAATAATGGAGTTATTTCTCTGCATGTGATTTTTCCAAGACTCCTCTGCAACAACCTAACAATAAAACAAATTAATATACATGTACATGTCACTTAAGTACTTTCACAGCTCTGATAACAACTCTGAAGCAAAGGACTTGACTAAAACTGTAGGCAGCAGCAGCTGGGTTTTCTTGTTATTGAGGAGAGTGGGGAATTTCATTGGTACTTGTCACCCCCAGTAATTTTTTCAATTTTTATTCGTATTTAAATTAATATTTCTTTGATTTCTTTTATTGTCAAAACTTATTGGAAACAAAATTAATGTTACCTAAAAGGTTCTTATAAATTATAAGTAAAAAATAAAACAAATAGGGTTTTCACCATTCATATTACACTGATTACAGCTGTGGTTCAAATATCTCAAGTCATCAAAGCCACTTGAAAACACAATTTTGTCCCAAACTTTATTTCTCGTGGTTCCACGTTTACTAATAACTTTAACAAATGACAAACATTATCAAACTGATATGAGGTCTCAATATAAGGTCTCAAACAAAAAAAATAATCCACTAGAGAAAGGATAATGAGTGATTTAGAGGTTAAGAGGTTAAGTTAAGGTTTCTTAATCTACACGTATAGTCTTTTTTCTACTAAAAGTATGTTATTAATCAGGATGATGTAATGAAGATAAAGGAGGACATTTAAGTTTTGTGCCAATTTAGAGATGATACAGAGGTCAGTCTCGACCACATGTAACGAAATTTTGTATAAAGACCAAAAATACAAAGAAACTTACTGCATCAGGCCTTCCATCAGCATCCTTTACTTCCACATAAGGCTTCTTTTTCACACGGTTTAAATCCTCATGAAGCCCATCCAACAAGAATGCAAGAAGTTCCTGAGAATCTTGCTGTTGATAGCCAGAAAACTGAGGTGCAAAACGTCCCACTTGCATTTTGAACTGTCTTGGTGCTACTGAACTATATTGTTCATTCCAGATCTGATTAAGGAGACCTGCATAAGCATTGGCAATTTCACCTCTCATTCCTAAAGGGTTATTGCAATTCAGTTCCTCTTTGTATTTACTAGCTAAAAAGTATTCAGTCAGAGGGACACAGTTGCTTAAACACTGAAGGGCAGAGTTCATGAAACATGTATTTCCGAGGTTTCCAAGTCCTGTTAGCCCTGGCAAGGCGGTACTTGATCTTAATCCACCATATCCCCAGGAACTTCTTGAACTGTAACTGCTGTAGAAATTTTTAAAAAGAACATTCTATTACAAGTGTGCACAGACTTAAAACCTCAAGTGAGCATTTTAAATCAGGTTGTAAACTGAGTGTTAACCTGCAGACTGATTTTCCTGCTGTGAAACTAAACATATGCTTAATCTGACTTCTTATCTAAAATCAAATTTCATAAACAACATCAATACTGATTAAGACTAATAATAAGGTTACAATGTAACTATCTAGAAATTATATTCAGCAGCTTGATATTCCATTTTAAAAGCAAGCAATTGCTAGTCTAGTCAAAATATTCTATAGTAATTATTATAGTATCGCATATATCTTAAAACCTTCAAAGCAAGACATTAAGGGGTGGCGAATGGTAAATGCGAGACTTTGTGAGACTGTGAGACAAGCGTTTTTCTTTGTGAGCCCGAAACATTTTGACTTTTTAGATTGCGAGACCGAGACTTCAAAGCGCTTTGAGTGCGGGCACGAGTAGTTCAGATTCTTAAAATTCTAGTCCCAGATTTAGTTGACAGCTAGAATGAACTTGTACAGCCTTATGCCAGCTTCTTGGAACTGACTGGAACTGGAAATTCGATTAAAACACATTACCTTATGATATCCTAGGGAAAAATAACTGTTTTTCTGGCGCCAAAACGGACGTTGCGGTAGGTTTTGTACCTCTTTGTGGAATTAAGACAATTTAGGAGAAGTTAGGATTCAATTTTTCTCAGAAAATTTGTAATTTGCTTCATTGAAATTCAATATCAAGTGAAGCAGGAAGACGTCATTTATAAAAACAGATAAAGGAACGAATTGGGACTTCGAGTTCGAGACCCTTAGCCTTGCGAGACTCCGAGACAGCTTCGTAGAAAAATCGAGACCATGAGAGGCACATAACCGCTAAAATACAAGACTGCGAGACCTGTGAAATTCGAAGAAAATTTTACGAGACTCAGAGTTTTCAAAGGACCATTCGCCACCCCTACATTAGGCCACATGCTGAAGTGTGCATGGAGCATAAACAGAAAAAAAGTGTTGAAAACACATAACCACAACTCTAAAATGCCCAGATTAAATAAAGACTTGGTCTCCTTAGAAAGACCACAATTAATGTAAGTTTAACAGAGGACTAGTCATTTGATGTCCTTGAATTGTCTTTATGCTGAGAAAGTTATGCTGAATAAACAAAAAAAACTGTACAAATCAAGCTCAGAGAGGGTATTTGAGTGTGATATAGATATTACTTCATGCTATTGCTCGTGGCTTTTATCTTTTAGAGCCTGTCTCCAACCTTGTTGTTTATACGTTTAACATAAATGTCCGTACGAACATGTGTACCTGATGCAGAGTAAAATATCCTGGTCTATCCATTTCATACATTATTATTTCATTGATTCAATACAAAAAAATAGTTAACTCACTAGTTGCCTCAGATGATTTTTGACTTACTGAACTTGCATTATTCCAAAAAGAATTACTAAGGACTACCCCCAACACACACACACTTTCTCCCTGCAATCACCCTTTTTATCAAGACAACAATGAGTCCTCTTCTTTCAAGATATTCTCCCCTAGTCCCTGTTTAAAAAAGCCAGACAATTTTGAGACTTAATATATGCTTCAAAGTTGCGAAACTTGCAAAGTACCTTCAAAGCAAATACTACGACCAATAATGAAAAAGTAACAGATAACTGGAGGCAACCCTCACCTGTAGGAATTTGAAGATTGACCACTGCGTTCAGTGCTTGATGTCACCTGTCAAGTAGAAAAAAATTATGCCAAATGTAGTGAAACCACATTGATGTGCAGTAGCTGTGATTCAGTTGTCTACCACATTCCAATTTCAGAATCACCAAATTTGGCACATATTTGTAAACAAGGGATAAAGGGGTGTAATGGATTACAAAAGATTGACCAGTAACAGACACAGAAAAATACCTGTGCAGCGCTTGAAATAGAAAGAAGAAACGTCACTCAATTCATTTCTAAGAGCTCTCCAAATTTACGGAAGATCGCAGGGTACAGAGTGCACATATATTTCAATTTTTAAATTAGAGAATTTTGATGAAGTTCTCTCATTTACATAGACTTAATGTTTCTTGCATTGGACTTAGTAATTTATATATAATGAGTTTTTTCAAAAGGCCATCAGCTAAGGCTACATGTAAAATAAGGCTAACTATAGTAAGTATACTCCATCCACAGACAAATGGAAGGCAGTAAATTAACCAATCAAAGCAAACTTTACTAAGTTATGTTCAGATAAATTTTTCAAGAAACTTACAGATGAAGATGAAAAAGTACTGAAAATAATAGAAATAAAGTAGACAGTTAGTTCCCAGAAAACTGCTGCTTCTTTGGAGTAGAGAGAAATAAACAGATACAAAAAGTACACAGATGACCTACATGTACAGACAACACAGAGTTAAGGACATTTTCAAATTACTAATTTAAATACTCAATTTTAAAGGAGCAGCTATGTCATGAAATAGGGAGCTTAACCAACAACAACGATGATGCCAAGGACGACATCTAGTAAACAATGAATTTATATTTTACCTGCAAAATTTGCGTTTGTCTAGATCTGTTCAGCACGCCAATGGCTCTAAAAACGTGCTCGGGCTAAATGTGCAATGACAGTGTTCAATTCCAAATGGAAATACGAAAAATTAGCCATCCTCGTCCATGTTCAGTAGACAGTGCAGAACTTGGTCATTTCACGTTGTTATTTTGCAGAGGACAGCAAAGAAATGTACAAAGACTTATAATGGACGTGCACAGCTATTGTTTTGCTCATTAAACCTTTTGTTCGGTAACGCTCTCGCTGCTGTCGTCGTTGTGGTTTACTTAAGCTCCCTAACGAGGAGTGCATTGGGTTGTGTTCTTGGGCAAAATACTTTACTCTCCATAGTGCCTCTCTCCACCCAGGTGTATAAATTGGTACTGGCAAATTTAATGCTGGGGTTAACCCTGGGACGGACTAGCATCCCATCCATGGGGGAGTAGAAATATTCCTAGTCACTTCATGCTACAGAGACTGGGATAAGCTTTCGCTTGATTGGTCACTTGGCTTGTATGCAGATTACATGCTGTATGTCATGAAGGGTGTAAAAATAACCAAAGGCTATATTGTCAGGTTCATCAAGTGTTATCTACCTGAGTAAACTTCTCAAATCTTAACCATCTTTGTTTTGTTCTGGTTTATTTTTACTTATTTGATGTTTTTCAACCCTTCATTACACTTCAACTGGCAGGCCAGGAATACACCCAACATCCCTAGGCATTTTTTTTCCAAACTTCCCAGGCCCACTTATGATCCTTCCAAAGGAAACAATTGCAAGTTGTACACAAGTTTTCAGTTTTGACTCGGACCAGGTACCTTTGTCGTGCTTGATGTTGCCAAGTACCATCCTCATTCTTTTGGTCTAGAATAAGTACCTGAAATAATTATACAAACAGTATGAGAAAGTGGGACAACAGATGAGCTTGATAATTTGGAAAGGTATGTAGAAGGTTGGTGGGACCAGTCTTGTAAGATTCAAGCCCAGCATAGACGATGTTTTGAACCCTATTGTATGTGTTCTAGATAACCACCAAGCAGTGTTATCAATGCAGTGAAGATGAGGTACCATTAACGATTAGAGCAGTTTTCCATTGAGTGTCATGAAGCCAAAACCAAACCAATAACTTACCAGTTAGAAGACTACTCAGGGGTTGTTTGTGTTGTTTTACACGTTTTTTACTATAGTAAACTATAGTTGTATGTTTATTCATAAAAAACTCCAAAAATATCTTGATTCAACATCAAATTAGATGATGTCATTAACATGTTCTCATTGCTTCTTTAAAGATTCCATGTTGTCATGCATCTGTTCAGTAATTGATCACAGAAAACATAAAACTGTGGTAAGAACATCTGTGTGACACTCGGCTACCAGCTTGTGTATCAATTGTTTTCAATTTTACTCTACACACATTTTGCCCTTCAGGCACCCAACTGTGTAGACTTGGGTGCCCAGAAGTCAAGCTTGGTAGCCCGAATGAAAAAAAATTAATTAATTATAACTACCTAATAACATTATTAATTAATGTATGATAACCGATTGACCCTCAAAAAAAATGTCTTGCATTGTTTCTAGGGTATTTATCCTATGTACAAATGCCAAAGATAAAAGGTTCACATGTAATTTTTTGTTATACTGTTGTCAAAAGTCCGTAAAGAAAAACAAAATTTACACTTTTGTTAGAGTTAAAATGGTTGACATATGTAGAAAAATTAAGTCCTTTTTTCCTCTTTGCCCTCTATGCTTCTGACAATTTAGTTCACATTCTCCCTCAATTAGGGACTTTTCATGCACATTAATTACAAACCACACGAACTAAGAAGACTTTTTGTTAATGCTATACAAAGTATACAAGGAAACTGCAGTCCGTATCACTAAAGGCCAGTGCTAAATGTACACATTGAGCTGAGCCATTGAATGACCAATGTTTTTACTTCACAGATGAATTTAAACATTCTAAATTGAGCCATTTTGCCTCGTAAACTTTAATACAACACCATAAATGAAAAGAGGGAAAGACAAATTATTGTGAGACATCTCTAAGTTAAACCTTGAAAAGGAGGTCGCCTGACCAGGCAACTAGGCATGTTTTTCTTGTCACCCGAAGACGGAAGCCAGTCACCTGAGGCAACCGGGTGCTGCTAGAGCACAGCTTTGCAAATGCATGCTAAAAGCAGCACTTTTTTGACTCAATGAAAGCATAGGATCAGCTCAAGCTGTTGATGTAATGACTGAGCGAGAGAAGGGAATTTACATTTTGATACTCGAAAAAAAGGAGTAAATTTCTTTCACAGTGGTTTCTAAAGAAATGTATACACTTTCCCCAAGTTCCCATTGAGTTATAGATTGAACGTTTGGGAGAAATGACAAATTTTTGAGAACACTTGCCTACAGTTTGTGTTCACATAGCATTTCTTGTTCTCCAAAACTTCTACTTGTGTTACTACAACTCGATAGAAACAATAATGGAAAATATTCTCATTTCTAAAATATTAATTAGATAGTCAAATATAAATTAAAGTTCTCATCTTAGCAGGTTACTGGATAACAGCCCTTATACTATGACAAGTTTCAATGAATTAACACAAGTAAGAACTAAATTGATCTTGTATAACTCTGAGCTTTATCATACCTGTCCATGGTAAAGGCCAGCATCCTGTACAGTGTATTCCAAGTTACCAAGAAGATCATATGTGTTGCTCATGTACTTGGTCCACACTCTTGTTTCAACTTCATCCACAATATTAAATACTCTTCTCATCTCTGCCATAACATGACCTGAATGGCATTTACAAACATATCACAAACATGATGAACATGATGTACATAATGATGATGATGATGATGATGATAATGATAATGATGATGATGATGATTGATGGATTGCTTGAAAGGCTTAGGCTATGAAATGCACTAAATTCAGCATGTTTTTGTTCCATCAAGTGAAGGCACAGGAACTAAGCCACAAACATTTGTCAAGCAGGAAGCAATTATTATAAAGCTCTGTTATGATTGATGGCAGTCTTATAGCAATAGCACAATATCATACATAGCTGATTTTTTTAATGTTCTTCTCTCATTTCAGGCTCAGCAATAATTTATCACTAAAATTAATGTCAACCTTGACTTTGTTACAGTGAAAGTTAACCAATTATACCCCTCAACGTTCATGACATAGTGTTATTATAAAACAAAACACCAGGATCTACATGTGCAGTAGCCTCATATGCATTGCTACATGTATGCATCTTCCTCCCCAACAAAGTCCACTGAAATAGACAGCTATTTATGTAGCCCAGTCACAGTGCATTTCTGAATCAAGGAATGAACCTTTTTACCCACATAATTTTGCAAGAGACTTAAACGGATACCATGATGGTTTTTCAGTGAGGACATGGACATTAAAACCATTGATCTAAATCCTTATCAGCAAAAAGCTAGTCAGAGCATTCCATGATGAAGAAGACGGTCATATTTGCATGCAGATATTCTTCTGACTAGTACCTTCCAATGGAAGCCTGCTAGGAAGTCTGCTTGAAAGTTGAGAAATGAATGAAAGACACTTAAATATCGCATGGCCTTTCAACGGGTGTGAGACATTTACAATATTCTGCTTAAATCCTCAAAAAACTACATGTATAGTGTATTTCGGAGTGAAGCAGATGGCATTTTTGTACAAAAAATCTACAAACTCAGGCTGGATTACGATAATTGCGTCATTTACTTTGAAAGCATTGCCGTTGACATGATACACAACAGTAAACCTTGTAGATATCAGCCCAATACAGCCTGCTTAGTTAATGACTGGCTTTTTACGGTGTAAATTATGAATCAGCATGGTGCACCGATTAGCTTTAAAATAATCTCTGCATGATCTCCAGTTGATCTTTAGGAGCAAAGGCAAAGGAATGTGCTGTTTGTTTCAGCAGAGGTTCAATGAGGAGGAGAGATTTCATGACAAGCCATAAGGATGTCGGCATAGGAGACTACATGTACAGGCATATTGCAGTTCGTCAATTATTTACTGCTGTCATTGTTAGTTAGTTAGTCAATGCCATCCTTGTTGCTAGTGTTAAATATTGATCAACTTCCTATGGTTTCTAGAGTTTGATTCAGCCAAATGAAAACACACACAAACAAACTACATTTCAACATAGCAACCACATAGCAAGACAGGGTCCCCTTTTAAACTTGCATGCTTAAAACCACTGACAATACATGACATTTGTGAATCAAATGCATAGGATTTGATTTGTCTGGTGGCCAGGATTGTTGTGCACCATTGGTCTGTTTAGTCTTGACTTTGGTCTACCAAAGCTAATAAGCCAGTAAAAAGTATGAAGGCATGATTTACAGTATCATCACATCACTCCACTGTGACGCCACTGCAGTGCTCTACCAACTGAGCTTTCAAGCCACAGGTCAGTTTGTGAGTAGCTCCCAGTTGGCTTGATAGCTCAGTTGGCTGATCACTGCACCAGACCGGTGTTGCAGAGGTCATGGGTTCAAATCCTGTTCAAGCCTGAATTTTGTTCAGGCTGTAATTTCACAGCAGCTTAAGCTGTATCTAGATCTGCGACGATCAATCATGTCTTCATAACTATCTCCACAGTTCAAATATATGATCTTTCATACATTCACTTCTAGTAAAAAGCGCCACATAACAAACTATATACATTACACTTACAGGAAAGCAGCAAGTATCACCAACTAGAAACAATCATGTGATCTTCATGAAATTTCAAGAATTTATTTCATATACAGTGTAAATCAGGTATCAAGACCTACCAACAGTGTCTCCTTTACTAAACTGCCTTGTGACCACGGTCTTTGGATCAGAGTGTTGGCAAAGTTTGAATTGCATCAGGTACACCTCAACTTTGCAGCTTTTGACATACATGCCATGTTCCACCACCTTCCTTGGCAGAGCCTGCTCTTCTGAAATCACTCCATACCATGAGACAAGTTTAAACCAGGCATCTTTGGGGACCAAATTATAATCAAGCTCGTCAATGAGGTGTTCCTTTAAAGCAGTGCCATCAGCTGAAACAAGATTGTAAGAATGCCATGGTTCCATTACCGTACTCAGTTCTTCTCAAATTGAAAATGCCGAATACAAGAAGCCAACAACAAGTGATTTTACTAAATCATTCAAAAACAATACGTTTGTCATTGGCTAAAACAGTTTTGGACTGAGTTCCAGTTGATGTTGAGAAGTTGAAACCCACTGATAATTCCATTCATCATCCTAATCATTGGAACTCATGATGTATTGTCAGGTAGTGACTTTGTTATGCAACAGTCTCGGTAATTCAAGCAAACCATCTTCAAGATGTTTCCTTGTCACTGAATGTTTGATTAAAATATTTGACATCTGTAAACACAGTCTTCCACTGCTAATAACAATTCCCATTCAAAATTTATATGGACTCATATACATATCTAGTAATGTTCATACTAGCTATCTAAAAATATATATTACCTTTTTCATTATTTGTTTTGCTTTTATCGTTCTAGAGATTACACTGCTACTGTCATTTATGTGTTGAGAGAAACTGAAAACTGAAAGTAACAGTTGTTTTTCTCTTTCAAGAAACCAACTTCCTGCAAAATATAGCTTCATGTGCACAAAACAAATAATTCAAGATTGTTCAGCATAAATTTGTCACACCATTTGCTATTCAATTTGTGAGGTAGTTTACTTTTAAACCAATCAGTAATAGTTATGGTACAAACATCACAAAATATTGAGAAATACATTTATGATAGGAAGAAGATTGAATCTTTCCCTCCTTGTATCAAAAATTACTAGTAGGTAATATGGTTTTCGAACCATTAAAAAGGAGCTCTTCAACAGATGTGTAAGAAAGATCTGCTAGAAAAGAAGCACGAAGTCAAGGATTGCATGTTTTTTTTATGAATGTACATGTACATGAACATGAACATGAAATATTAGGTGGCAACAATAATTACTTAAACATCTAAATTATTGCCATCTCAGAATGACATCCATTAATTAAATTGAACATTCTAAACAACTCATTAAATGTGACACTGTTAAATACAAGTATTGCCCCACCTGCAAAAAGACTTGAATTGTCAATAGGACCGGGATTATTCAACTTTTCGCCAACACCAAACTGATCCCACGTATCAAATCCAACAAACTTCTTCCATTGTTTTAACCAGCGACAATCAACAAGATACCTTCAAATTAAACATTTAAGATAACTTAGCAAGGTCCTAAGTCACAAAATAACGTTTTTGAGATTGCACTTCTTATTGCAATTTCAAAGATTAATCAAAATGGTACTTCTATAGAACAACTGCTATTAGAAGATCTGTTGCCCGTGTGCAAATGTTCATTGTTTCATTTAATCACAATTTTTTTTCAGAATCTCCTAAGCTGATTTTCTACTTAAAATGATTGTAAAGTACACTTCTGTTATGAAGATCTGCACTTGAAATTAAGAAACAATTATTACTGATCATTCTGAATGATACCAAAACATTCAATTTTTCAGAATTTTTGACAGTGACTTCTCTTTACCCAGCTGAGAGTAGTAGCAACCTCCCCTAGCATGTCAGACACCACCAAGAGGTCCCCAGGTGCACATACTGACTGGGATCACTGCATTGTGTTCTTAGACAAGGCAAATGATTACTTTAACAGACTGAACAGAGACTCCAGGATTACAAACTGGATGCTGCAGAACAGCTCTATTTATACGAAAAACAGGAAATTCAGGGGCTGTCTACAAATGAACAGCTTTTCCTGCTAAACACCAGCTGGATGTTTAGTAAGGAAGAGGTTCAAGAGAGTCATACTTTGCATACTGTTGATGGGCATCTTAATGTCTTTTGAGTAAGGAAACCGAAAATCAAGAATGCAAATAGGAAGAGGCAGAAATGTAGATGCTTTCACAGCACAAGCAAGTAATAGAAAGCTTCAGATACCATCTCTACTCATTATATTTGAAGCATATTGAAACAAATAATTATGTTTATGGCTTCACATGCAGAGTATCGGTCCAGAAAACTATAGTGGCTGAATACTGTGACTCTCTGAAAAGGCAGGAAAGTTGAATTCCTTGAAGGATGCTAAGAGGTAGTACCAGACCAAAACATCCACTCAAGACATGCAATCATGTCCCTGGCCACTAAACAATGGACCAATCGATCCACCTTATCTAAGGAAGTACATGAATTACTTTATCTTGGTGCTTCATGCAACAGGTTAAGCACTAGCAGAATGGGCCTTAGTGCAGAAATAAGAAAACACGTAATAACCACAAAAATAACCTTCACATTGTCTTGCTAGGATTTGAGAAGTGGGCGTACAAAATTTTCCATCAAGCTAGCTATTACCTTAGATGAGATAAACTATTAAAAGTAATAATTTTCACCCAAAAGTGGTCGTCCTACTCCGTCTTGCTAAAAGCCTAGACCTCTTGCGACTCTCTGATAACAAACCGTATCATTTAATCTTCACATGAATAACTAAAGTAATAGAAAAAACTGTTCTTGAATCAAGACTTAACGCCAAGTTCACTTCCGTTTCTATTCTAATACAAATTCGACCGGCTTTTGACGCAACGTTTGCTATAAAACTCACCAGATATCACCCTTAACTAACGACTTTTTCAGCTCTTCTGTTAGTTCCCTTTTTTGAGTTTCAAGGTCCACGGAATGCTCGATTGAACCACTGTGATGACTTTCAGTGGCGCCGGCCATGTTCAGTTATGCAAAGACGAGAGATATGGCGGAGGAACGACGGAGGGAGCTGGTTCCTATTTTCGTCACAGATACCGCGATCATTTGGTCAGCATGTACGAAATCAAAAGTGAATACGTCATGTTTGGTCAGACATGATGTCCCAGCTTGCCCTTCGTGCAGCGACAGTTGAGTGAAGATCAAGATGGGGCGTTCTTCTAAGGACAAAAGAGATATTTATTACAGACTTGCGAAGGAAGAAGGCTGGAGAGCTAGAAGTGCATTTAAATTATTGCAACTAAATGACGACTTTAACTTGTTTAATGGCGTTAACCGTGTGGTGGATTTGTGCGCGGCACCCGGAAGCTGGAGTCAAGTACTGAGCAGAAAATTGATCCAAGAACGTCCAGAAGACAAGGACAAAGTCAAGATTGTAGCGGTAGATTTACAAGCCATGGCTCCTCTCCCTGGCGTTATACAAATACAGGGTGACATCACTAAAGTAAGAACTCTGTTATTTAACTAAAGAAACTGTGCCATGTATTGTAATTCAAACTTTGTCGCCATGGCCATTTTGCCATATGGCAAACACTCATCCGGTTGTTTAGCCTCACTTCGATTAGCCCCTAACCGTTTAGGTCCCCCCTCCCCCACCTCCCCAACCAGAAGTCGAAAACACTGTTTATTTCTGGTTCTTTAAGCGTGAATGGGGGCTAATCGACTTCTGGTTGGGCCAACTAGCTAGGAGCTAATCGACTTGGGGGCTAAATGACCGGGGGCGGAGGTACTTTGGGAATTTCTGGATGGGGATGTGCGGCTGGGACCCTGGAACCCTTAGCCTATACCAGAGCTAGTTCAGCTGAATTTTGCTACCCTATACTACAGTAAACTCCCCAAATCTCCCCATCTATCGACACTGTTGAGGCTGATTTGCGTAAATTTAAACTTGCCGATTTGATTTTTTTCATATTTTTGAGTGGCAATTCCTGGTTTCCTTAGTCTAGATAAAATCTTCAACCAACTAATCAGTTTTGTGAAAAATTATACCCTATTCTAGACCCGAACGCTCTGATTTATATACCCTATCCTAGAGTAAACTGCTTGAAAACCATACCCTTCACAGCGGCACATACCTATATAGCCCATATATGGCAGTGCCCCCCCCTGGGCTAAATGACCACCGGTAACCAACTCCTTCCCTAAGTTTACTATTCACGCAACAAGTTAACTTAGCAAACTTACCTCGGAAAGACGTTTTATCACAAAACATTGAAGTAACTTGGAAATTAAAAACAGTTTTTTTGAGTACAATTCAATCATAATTCACAGGAAAACTTTTCATGATTCACAGGCAATGGGACATTTGATTATCAATATCCCGCAATCATGAGTTATTTTTTCCTTTGTTTTGACTGCGTGGAGGGAGGGATTACAGGTTGAATAATAATTTAACCTGTGATCTTCCCTCCATAACCACATTTCACTACATATCAATACGTAATTATTATGTATTGATATGCAGTGACATGCGGTTATCATTCAATTGACTTGACAATTTCAAAAGGGTTTAATAACTATTTTGCACAATATATCAGAACCTGTTTTAAGAGGACACCCTGTATTATGTGGACACTATTGAGGGTCCCAAGGGTGTCTACTTAATGCAGGTTTCACTGTAACTTTCATGAGTAAGTGTCATAGCTTGAGTTGTGTTCACACATTGTACTAACAAATGCAATTCTAATATATAAGGATTTGTTTGAAAATGTGTGACTAACAGTATATTGATAGAGGTTTGTTTATTTTATTATCTAAATTTTAATTTATACTTATTTAGCTCTCAACTGCTCATGAAATCATCAGCCATTTTGAAGGAGAAAAAGCTGATTTGGTTATTTGTGATGGTGCTCCAGATGTTACTGGGCTGCATGATATTGATGAATACGTCCAGGGGCAACTCTTGCTTGCAGCACTTAATATTACCACACATGTACTCAAACCTGGAGGAAACTTTGTGGCCAAAATTTTTCGGGGAAAAGATGTTGACATTTTGTATGGCCAGCTCAAGGTATTTTTTCCCACTGTGTCAATATGTAAGCCAAGGAGCAGTCGTAGTTCAAGCATTGAATCTTTTGTGGTTTGTCAGAATTACTCCCCACCAGCTGGATATGTGCCAACAATGTGCAACCCTCTGCTTATTGACCCAAACCAGTTCAAAAGGTGAGTACTTGTGAATATGTGACTATGACTTAACAAATGTCAGAAATGGAGAAGTATGTCGAAAATATCAAAATAGCCAAGTTTGAGGCTCCCGTCATTGAAGAATGAGATTTTATGACGGTCTGAATTTTTTAAAAACTAAGAAGATTTGTATGGAAAAAGTTCTTGGGCCTCCAGCAACATTTTCCATACAAATCTTCTAAACTTTCCGAAAATTTAAACTGTTGTATAAACTTACTTGTTCATGCCAGGGGCCTCAAACTTGGCCATTTTGGTATTTTCGCTATGCTCTTTCCATTTCTGACATTTTTAAAGTTATAGTCCATAACATGGATTTTTTAAGGAAAAATTTGGTCACATGACCCCAGCTGCAATAGGCCTATTTCTCATATCAGTCAGTGCCGTCAGACCACCTCAGCATACTGTCAGAGATTGCAGTGCTAGAATATTGTAAGCTGTGGGTGCAATAAACCTGGGCATCTAAATGTTAAGCCATCATTATATCTAGAGTAGACCGTATCAAAGTAATGTGAGTTTGTCATGGTGTCGTTTTTCACTCCCAGCACAAAATTAAAGGTGCTTTCAGTATTAATATGCATCAGCAAAAAGCTAAGATAATGTAGCAGATGTCTTGTTAGGAGCTAACAAATTGGACCTACATGTAGTTTCCCAGCTTTCCTCCCTGAAGAGCGAACTTAGTCAAGACTACTTAGCACTGGAATTTTATTTCATTTATCTTATATTTTGACTATTTGTCTTTTCAATTTACAGTCTGGAAGGAGTAAACAGGATTATTGTGCCCTTTATAGCCTGTGGCGACCTTAGTGGTTACGATGCAGACCAAACGTATCCACTTGCAACTTCCAGTGGAGAAAAGGAATATCAGTCACTGTCACCTACCCAGGAACCAATAAATCCACCTTACAAAACTGCCTGTCTTCTTAAAAAAACTAACTGTTTAGCTTCTTCTGAGAACATGGGGCAGGAGGCAAGTACTACAGTTGAAAAGAGTGACACAGATGTTTTGAGCTAACATTTGTGACAAAAGTGACATGGTTGAATTGTAGAAATTCCGTCAGCTACCTATGACTTAGAATTGGTTGCATAATCTACATGTATATATATTGTGCAGGACCAGCTAACACCAAGAGATCATTTTTGGGTGCAGCTAACACCAACGAGCAACAAATTGCACTGTACAAATGAGAAAAACAGTAGTGGACAGTTATAGTGACATTTATAGTCATGTAGTGACTCGATTGTTTTTTTAGTTTTAATCTGTTATGACAGTGTTGTGCAAAGTATAAAGTTGCAAAAGTAATGACCCTCGTTTAATATTTCCTGATTTGGCTTTCGTCACTACTTTCAACTTTTGAATGGTTGCAACTTTCGTGTAGCTAAAGCATGTACCACATGAGTGGTATAGGTGGCTTGTTGGGCCTGTAGCCAATCAGAAGGCCGGATTTAGCCCACGTGACCGCTCTCGACCAATTAGAAGGCCGGATTTCATCCAAGATGGCCGAACTGAAGATTCTTCCCTAGTCTCCTCTTTGGGAAAAGTTCCAGTCAAAACGTGGAACCAATCAAAAGGCTGGATTGGGTGCATGTGACCCAGTAAATGACATAAGCAAAGTAGACACTAATTTTTGGGGGCAAAACGCCCTATGTGACTGTGCTCACTCGCGTCAGCTTTTTTTTCTCGCTTGCGTCAGCCTTTACCCTGGCTCGAGTCAGCCTTTATCCTCGCTTGCATTAGCATTTTACCCTTGCTCGCGTCAGCCTTTATCCTTGCTCGCGTCAGCTTGTTTGTGAAAAAACGCGTGCACCGACTTTCTTCGCAGTGAAAAACTGGCCAATCAACTTGCAGGATTCGGCCCACGCTCGCGTCAGCATTTACTGACTCGCACAACGTGCCTGCGTTCATCTCGCGCCAGCGTTTTACTCTCGCTCACTGACACGCTAATTAAAATCACGCCACAACAGGAAAAAAAATCAACTCTCAACAATGTTTAATGTCGGAAAATTTTACAAATGGGACGTGTGCCGAGTCCTAGTGACTGGCGCCCAAAATTTCAACTTTGTCAGTGTGTGCAGGAAGGGGGATACGAGGGAGACAAGTAGGTTTTGTATAACATTGCGTGTGCATTGACGTATGAGACTGGAAAAAGGGCATCGCCACAGAAAAGGTCTGATAACAGATTTTGAGAGAACGAGACCTGAATAACGCTAGGTAGTTCGTAGGGACGATATGTGGTATAGGTTTTGAGTTAATGGGGTGTTTTCTGACGTCACTATAAATCTCACATGAAAGCGAGGTTAACAAGCTGATGGGCATTTTCTGACGATTTTGTTTTACTTAAAGTGTTCCGGAATGATTCTTAAAAGTTTGTGTTAACGTTATCTGAGAATACAACAAATACCGCTGGGTGATAAATTAGAGTACGTGATCTACCACATGACACAAGACAAATAAAACAGGCGTTGTATTACTGGTAGAGAGTTTTCTTCACCTTTTTCTTGGTGTGGCACACTTAACATAATGCTAAGGTCATTAAAATCAAATGCACCTGCAACCAAGTGCAAGAAAAAACTACATTTCTCCCTTTCCTACGCTTCCTACTTAGATTTTGTGTCGCACGAGACACCACAGGGATCCCGGTTAATAGTGCCGTGAAATATAAGAAAACTGGTAAGAGTCATTCTGTGATCATTTAATCAGTCTCAATTTCAGAATCGTTCTCGGATTCATCGCTTGCGTCCAGGAAGACACCATGCAAAAACAAGTTTCAGTACAAGACAATCCGAGGTTGACACAAAAACAGTTGCTTTGACACCCCGACTTCTTATGTTGGCACGTGATAAGTTCAAGGAGGCTACTTGGTGCTGCTGCTTTCGTCATACAGCAAGACTGCAAGATACCGTTAGTCTTTTCCCGGCCATTTCCTTCTGGGGAGGGTAGGTGTGGTCTTGCTACCAAAGTATTTCTCGAGATGAAGGCTTGGTAGCTGATTCGTTTGGAGCACGCTGTCTGAAGTAGGGGGTAAGAGTTCACTCTTGTGTCGCTTCTGACAAAGCATGAAATATCGCAGTTCGTCTGCACTGCTGGTTTGCTTCTTCACTGCAGGGTGTAAGTCGCAGGGGAACGCTTCGCACTTTGCTCTGGATAAGTCGTCAAGAGCAGCGGTCTGTCCAACCAATCCAAGGATGTCCTGGTGCACTTTGTTGCGGCTTAGTCTTTCCTAAGCCTTCTTCAATACTCCGGCTAGTGCACTAGTCGTGTCACACCTCGTCAGTGCATGGAATGCTGAGAGGCACCTGCACAATTTCTGGCCAAGCTTCTCACTCAGTCTATGTACTGGCACATAACGGTGGTGATCTCGGACACCGGTCTTGAACCAAAGCTCCTGACAGCTGATGCTTTCGAAGTGTGTTGCGCACAGAACCAGCAAGTCAGTGTCAGGTGACTGAATGATGACCCGTGATCTGGAGTTAGAAGCATGCTTGGCATGCAAGAGCAATCTTGTATCTGCCTCTTCATGAGAAAATGCAAGGCTCCATTTGAGATGGAAACTGCAATCTCGCCGGCCTTGTAGCCACCTCCAATGACGAGTTTCTTCCCATCTGCCAGCTGCTCTTTTCGGCGACTGCACATGGTACTTGTAGGGAAGTCACACAAGTTGATCTTGTTTCGTGGGTTTGTAATGTACTTCGCTGACTGTTTGGGGATTGGCGTGGAAGGGCCATGTATGTACACCTCCAGTGAACTTGAGCTTCCTCTTCTCGAGCGCTCTCCACCCTTGATAGATGTTGCCCAATATTGATCAAACACCATGTAGACCTACTTACAAGAACTCTGTGCTAGGTGTGATGGCTGTGTAGTACTTGTCAAGTCGTGAGTATTGCTCCAGGTTGTGCGAAAGGTGCGACCGTGTTTACTTGAAATATGGAAATTGTATTGTGAAGTATATATGAAATAATTTAGAATTGAACTGCGGTTGTAGATGAAAGTGAAGAATGATCATCGCAGTAAATTTTCCAATTTAAGCAATTGGAAAGAAGAAGCCTGAAAAAAAAAAAACAGGGCTTCAACGGGTTTCGAACCCGTGACCTCCGCGATACCGTACGATGCTCTACCAACTGAGCTATGAAGCCACACACTGGGCGAGAGGTCAAATAGTTGAGTTCATATCTTCCCGTGACGAGCGAAAGGATGTGAAGTATATATGAAATAATTCATATTTGAACTGCGGTTGTAGATGAAAGTGAAGAATGATCATCGCAGTAAATTTTCCAGTTTAAGCAATTGGAAAGGAGAAGCCTGAAAAAAAATCAAGGCTTCAACGGGATTCGAACCCGTGACCTCCGCGATACCGGTGCGATGCTCTACCAACTGAGCTATGAAGCCACACATTGGGAGTGAGGTCAAATAATTGAGTTCATATCTTCCGTGACGAGTGAAATGATGTGAAGTATATATGAAATAATTCATATTTGAACTGCGGTTGTAGATGAAAGTGAAGAATGATCATCGCAGTAAATTTTCCAATTTAAGCAATTGGAAAGGAGAAGCCTGAAAAAAAATCAAGGCTTCAACGGGATTCGAACCCGTGACCTCCGCGATACCGGTGCGATGCTCTACCAACTGAGCTATGAAGCCACACATTGGGAGTGAGGTCAAATAATTGAGTTCATATCTTCCGTGACGAGTGAAATGATGTGAAGTATATATGAAATAATTCATATTTGAACTGCGGTTGCAGATGAAAGTGAAGAATGATCATCGCAGTGACAATGGTATTGTCATTCCTACCGATCCCAGTGACGATCCCTTGAAAGAATTCGAGCCGTTGACGTGAGTCAAAACGTATTTCGTTTCGTAGTCTTTATCATGTGGTTGAAACGTCAACTTCAGTCATTCGAGTGCATTTTTTTTGACCGTTCGTGAACGTTACCTGGACCTCTGGACTCAATGTCTGTACAAATTGGCGGTACTATGAAGACTAATAAGAAGAACCCGTATGCGACTCGGTAGTTTGGGCAATGTGTCGTGTTTCGCTAGAACTCAAAATTTCCCGTGGGAAAAGTACGAGAGAAATTGGAGGGCGATTTGGGGTACACCTTACACAAACCCCGACGACGACATTTTCCTACCCTTCCAGTGATGGTGTTCGGTATCGATCAACAATGGGTGGCGTATCTGATCGAAGTGATCAACATTGCCAAATTCAATCCTGGCTACAGGTATCTATTGACCGACGTGTTCTCCAAGTACGCCTGGGTCGAACCCGACAAGTCCAAGACTGGTAAAGACGTGACGGCTGTCTTCGAGAGGATTTTGAAACGGAGCAAAGGTCGCAACCCCCAGAATCTGCAGACGGACGACAGATCGGAAAAGAATTTTACAACCAGCAATTCCAAGCTGTGGTGAAGCGGAAAAATATTCATCATATTTCTACCAGTGGAGACACCAAAGCCAGTGTGGTGGAACGATTCAGTCGCACCTTGAAAGAAAGGTTGCATCAGTATTTTACCATCAGGAGTACGTTGACCTTCCTACCCGTGTTGCAAGACTTGATGTTGGGTTACAATCGATCGTATCATCGCAGCATCAAGATGGCTCCCGAGTAAGTGAATGCTCGCAACGAGGAGGAAGTGAGGAACAACTTGTACGCGAAACGTTTGACTGCCAAACGCTTCAAGCCCAAGTTGAAAGTCGGTAATCGGGTTAGACTGGACAAGAAATGCCGCGCATTCAAGAAAGGGTATTAACCGCCCTAACCCGTTTGGACCGAAAAAGTGTTTGTGGTTTCCAGAGCTCTACCCGGCGTCGTGCCCACGTACAAGTTGAACGAGTGGGGCGCACACCTCTCCAGGGAACCTTTTACGTGCACGATTGCAGAAAGTGGGCGTGTTGGACAACGACCTCTTTCGCGTGGACAAGATCGTCAATCGCAAAGGGGATAGTCTTGGTGTACGTTGGAAAGGGTGGCCAGACAAGTACCATAGTTGGATCGAGAAACGTGCCTTGTTGAAGTCGGGATGAAGGACTTTTTCGTGCAATTGCTAAGCAACTCGGTCCGGAACGATTTTCCGGAGAACCAAGCCCAGCAATTCAAGAACCTATTACCCTACCCGTTACGATTTCAAGAAACTGGATGGAAAGTGGGTTTGGTCAGTCTCTCATTGCTTATTGCATCCGTTCCCATGAATATCAAAGATGATTTGCTGTGTCGGATCCCGTGGGCCTTGAGTGAAGATTCCACTAGGGCCATGAACGTAGAAGATGAGATGACCATTTCGAACCGAGGGGTGGAAAGTGACGAGCGGGACGTCGCTCATGCAACTCATACTAGACAAGTTTAGGAACAGATTGACAGAGGATGTCATCGAATCGGACATGACACTGACAGATCATCAAGATGAAAAAAAATACTACCCTGTCTCCAGGTGGGAAGGAAAGAAATTGGTCATCGACATCACGGACACGTTCACCAAGAAAGGCTTGCTTCGGAAACGACCCAAAGCGATTTTTGGTCGTCAATTAGCACTTGCATGCATGGGATGGGTGAATTTACTGGAAGGTCTAGACTGCTACCTCGTGGAACCTAATCTCACCAACGAGTTTCCTACTGGCATCGCCCCGTACGCTGATAATGTGTGGAATCCCCAGAGAGATAACTTGGATCCGTCTTTCAAGTTCGACGAGGACGGATTGAGACTCAGTTACTTTTGCAATTGGCGTTTCACGAGTCTGGACCAAGCCCACGAGAACCAATCGTCCCCCCGTCCCTTGTACCTGTACTCGAACGTGGGTCAAAGTACGATCATGGGAAATCAAGTGACGGATCTGTTGAGAGAAGTTCCATACGCTCTAAAAGAGAGACGTTTCGAACCCAAACATATCCATTATCTACCCTACGCAGCCATGTGATCGACATTATCGAGTCGCAAGTGGCCGAGAACACTGGGAAGCTGGTGACCTCTGATTCGGGAGTGGCGAAGGTGACCTTACATTTAAAATATGGGTGAGTCGTTTTACGTGACCTTGCGGAGCCACTCGGACGGGAACGAGTTTCCGCAGAACCATTCCAATCATTTCAAGATACGTTTACCTCACCCCAAACGACTGGAGGGTTCAGGATGGAAAGTGGCATTGTGTAGCATCTCTCTACCTGACGCCGTAGCTGAACTTCCCAAGTTGATGGATGCCAAACAAATCCTGTTCATCATGGATTGGGCTGTGAAATTTCCCCCCTAACACAACAAAGTTTGGTAGAGCCTGGTACAACCCAAAAGTGTTCGAGTACGACAACCGTGTTGATTTCATGAAATCCGTGATCAATTATTTCGAACAACGTCGTATCAACAGCTTTGGTGGACCGACATTCGGTGCCAAGTACAATATACGTCATGGAAGATGGGAGGAGAACGTACATTCAGTTCCGATGGGAAGGAGACGATGTGTTGACGGACAACGAGGCGACACAAGTACCTTCGAATTACCCCAATGCACTCAAGATCAATCGGTTGTTGACTTTGAAGATGGGATGGTTGAAAGAGACGAGTACTGGAAATTATGTATTGGGACCCAATCTACCTCAAGAGTGTTTTACTGACATTATACTAAATATGACACACGATCTGGGGTACAAGCACAAACTGGAACTCGGGAAGGACAAACCTGTGCAATTGGCGTTTCATGAATCTCAACCAAGAGTTTGAAGCTTTGCCGGGAACTGGCTCGCGATCCTTGTTGCTGTACTCTGACGTGGGTGGAAGTTCCGTGGTGGGCAAGCAAGTCACTGATTTGCTGCGAGAAGTCAATTTTCTTCGCAAAGGAGAAGGGGTTCGGTGTTTTGAACCCCTCCACATTTAATATATTCCACTTCGCAACGAGGTCATAGACATTATCGAGACACAAATGCCAGAGACAACAGGTGATCTGGTCAAATTTTGAGCAGGAAATACGATCCCCACCTTTCATTTCAAACGAACATAAGAGGTGGAAGTTTGACACGGTTCAGACCCGACGATCAATCGGGCAATGGTTTCGTCCAGGATTTCATCACTGCCAGTGCTCGAGAATGATGGAAAGGTTTAAAAACGGGAGGACCGTGGGGATTGCCCAACATTGCCGGAGGCATTCGCGCTGTGAAGAGAAGAGGTAAACGAGCCGTGAAACGCAAAGCTCTGTAAGAGATTAACAAAGCTGCGAAACGAAAACTCAACGACATCTTCTGAGAATGAATCCCATCTTTCCCAGACGCGTTCGTCGCGTACCTCCGATCACCACTGGTCTGTCTTTGGGTCGACGAAGGAGAAAAGCACAAAAGGAAGGGATATTCTTTACCATCACGCTCAAAGCTGCCTGACTACAGTTGGGTACGGAACGCTCTGAAAAAGCGACGCAAAAAACGAAGACGATGATGACCGATTTACTCCCTCGCGCCAGTTCAGCCGAAACGAAGAATTCCAGCTTGAACTTGTTCAGAGTTCCCCTGACCGATCTCAGCATCTCAAGTCACTGCATGGTCCCCATTCAGACGTTCACCACGGGCATCAATCCAGTGGAATTCCAAGTGGACCCTCAAGAAGATTACGTAGATCTCTCTCGCAGTTATTTCGAAGTGGAACTAGCTCTGAAGAAAGCTGCCGGTGGCAATTTGTTGGTATCCGAAAATCTGTTCCCCGTCAACAACCCGGCACACACACTGTTCAAGCAGATCATCATCAGCCCACAAACGGATACGTACCATTAGAAAGCTTATCTGGAAACCTTGTTGAATTACGACAGAGAAGACGGAGAGACGGTGCTGAAACCTCGAGGATGGTACAATGGCATCGATTTGCCAGCAGCCCTGACGGCCACCAACGTGAACACGACGGACAATGCTGGAGCCGGTCACACGCTGATTTTACGGTGTGCCTGCCAACCAACAAGCCAGCGTCAAACTCATGAAAGCGGAACACGCCAATTATGCAGGGGGTAAATTGAAGAGAATACACGAGGAGATGTAACACCGTTGAAAACATTCATGAAGTTATTGGTGATCCTCGTCCGAGTCAATTATAAAGAAAGTACTGCTTCTTGTCCGATCAGCAAAGTAAGTATAATCACTCTCATTTTCATTCCTATTTTTTTCGTTCTTTATTTTCCCAGGCGATATCAGTGATTTGTTTACTTTCGTTGTTACCTTTTGAGAGAAAAAATTATCCAGCGTAGAGTCATAATACCACAAGGACAGCACTGCGTCTCGTCCGCTCAACAAAGTTAAGCCCTGTTCGGCGGGGTTCATGCTTGGGTGCAGGATGGGTTACCAAACATGACTACCCCGTGTTGTAATAATTTCTTCTTTTTCTTTTAATTTTTTCTTCCCTTTCCAAGGCGATATTAGTAACTGCTGAACTCCCAGTCTTGTGTTATGTCTTTTTTTCTTTATTAATCAACTATTTAACGTTAAATCCGTGAGCCCCACTTACATTACATTGCACATTTTCTAGCGCAGGATTTTAGTCATATCCTACACGTATTTCTTGTGGGTGTTTCGTTGTTCACACCCTATAGTAGCAGCGTACTTTGTACCACAAAGATTTAGCATAAAATATGTTCCATCTTTGTATTTTGTAGTTTAATCCTGGCGAAGTCTCACTAGCAGACGAAACCGGCCGATTAATAAACTCAGTTGTACAAGATTTTTAGTTGTTGCTGCGTGTTGCCAACAAGTATTGTTATTTTAAAATCGGCCAAAACTTTTAATCACGGCTTCAATCATGAATCGAAAATTCATACAGCTTATCAATTTTGTGATTTTCAATATCTCGTCAGTTCTCAGCAATCGAGTACGGTTAAACCTGTATAAGCGAACACCTTCGAGAAATGAGCTATTTATATAATTAGCTTCTATGTATAAAAATGTTCGTGCGAAAATCTATTTAATGTAGATAATTTCTGCGGTAAGATATTTAGCACTTGCGTCAGAAATTCAAAGAATATCTAACTTGGCAGGGTGCAAGCGACTGTAAAACGGTCTTGGACAGCACGATGTTCGAAACCCGGAGGGGGGGAGGAACTCCCATCGAGAAAGGTCGGGGATTCTCGTCGTCTCGGGTAAAAATCGAGGATTGTGCTCTCACTTCGGGTGTTCATGACGAAACGTCATCATTCTTAGCTGTCAAAGTATCCTCCAGGGTGCACTTGAAGAAATAATAATAAAAGTAACGCTCTCATTTGTTATCCGCTGATCTCTCGAGTCCGCGAGTCGGGTCTACAAGTGCGCGCGGGATCCTTTCTTGAACAGTGACAAGAAATCACTAGTAAGTGGGTTTAATGAAGCTCGAGCAACGCCCACATTAGTCTTCTTTAGCAGTTAAATTCAAATTTTCCGACGAGCATCCCTGACCTTCTCATATGGGAGTTTCCAAATGTCTAACAAGAAGTGAAGGAGTGATGCAGTGATGCAGTGAAATCGTCCCACCACTACAACAAAAGGTGTCGAAGAATGCACGGTAATAGATCGTTTTCACGTGACGTCATCACTTTCGAAAATCCAAAACTAAAGAGCCACCAAAGTTTTTATCCTCATCAGGCATAAGAGGCGGTTTATTTATATCTGTTTACAATTTTACAGCTCAATAGCGTGCTTCGTTTGGAATCCAGAGCATTTTGAATTTCAGGGTTATGGAGGTGCGTGACACAAGGCTACGATCGAGTTTGTCGAAAAATATATACTTATCTCATGATTTTGAGCCATTTTAGAAGTTAGAGCATTATGAAAAGTGCTTATGTAAATGCTTGTTTGATCAGTACTGATAATCAGTCGCCTAGATAGCCAAAGTAACTTCCAGATGTTTACACTATTTTCCGGCCGCCATATTGGTGTACCACGGAGGTACACCAACATGGCGTTTTCATACTGGGCTCTGCAAATATCTGCGAAACATTTCGACGAATATCTGAAGTTTGGGGAAACGCAGATGCCTAAAACTTGGAGAAGTGTCTTATTTAGTTATCTTCTATAACATCGTAAGTTCATAGCTTTTTCCACTGGATGGTTTTCGATTTATTTTTTTATTGCGTGATAGTGAAAACGATCTATACCATAAGGGCATTGACAACATTAACATTAGTCTGGCATTTACTAAACATGCTTAAAAGCACCGTTTTTGGGATCCTCAAGGCAGACATTTCAAATTTTGACCACAGCGAGAGAGGTGCGAAAGAGAAAAGGATTTCCCCTCATTGTCTTATTGCTACTTTCTGGTAAACGTAAAGCAATCAGGACAATGGTTACATGCAAGTGTTTTTTTATTCAAATGAAGTGCTTTCGATTGAGCTTTGAGTGGGATTTTGTAAATCCAGGGAGCGAATCGTAGGATAGACATCGAGTTCCATTTGATTTATTCGTGACTGGAACTTCTGATAGGACTCTTCTAATTCCTGCAACACACCAGGAAAACATTCATTGAAACAATGGTGTTCAGAAATCTAAAATAATCATGAAAAGCAAACAAGCTCTGAATAGCAGTCGAGTAGGCATGATAAAGAGGGCTCAGATCGCACCATTAATAGCAGTGTTAGTACAAGACGTAACAAACTTTAAAAATATCAATTAATTCACTAAACCCACCTTGGCCTCTACTTCCAGCCGATCAAACAGCATCTTGCTCTGAGCTATCATAACAATCGTGCTACTGGTTTCGTCCATAGCAGTGTTTGTTAGTAATGTCCTTTCATCATCTTGCTGGGTTGTCTGTGACGCAGGGGACTCTTCTTCGTTTGTTAAAGAATCCAGGCTATTGAGCAATAGAGGAAGAATTTAAAAAATAGACTATGCAATTCTGTGATCTATCGACTATATTCCCGGCATAATCAATGGAACGTACGTTCGGCAATCAAAATCGAACACCTAACTTTGTGTGAGTTCGATTCCTAAACCAATCGAACTCAATCGAACGAATCGAACTCAATCCATTAGACTGTGTTCGATTAAGTTCGGCAACCGAACTGAATCGAATACAATCCAATGGATTGCGTTCAATTGTGTGCGGTGAATAAATTCGTGTTCTACCGAAGCCGGAACTCGAGCCTAGAAAAACTTGTCATTGATTTTCAATGACAGTTTTACAAAAATCAAGAGTTCGGAAATCAAACGTTCGATTGTCCAATTATTTTTGGGTGAATTCGATTTTTCGTTCGACTGCCTGTCCCGGAGGCTGAAAGCATAGCGCAAACAAACCTTAAAATACTAAGACTTGTCCTACGTTTTGAAAAAAATAACAATAAATGAGTGACATGCGAACTTCGTCTGTAAATGATATACATAATTACTCACCGAGGAAATGAGTTCGCTCTTCTTCTGCCAAGCTCCATGTCAAGTACTGAGGTGAAAAAAAGCGGTTTTGCAGTTGTAAGAAACCCTTTAAACTAAACAAATTATACACTTCTCTCTTCCTTACAAATTTACACAGTACGCCCTTCCTTGTAGCACAACAGTATTTACAAACTTCAGGGTATACATATCAGTTTCAATTATAACGGAACTAACATTTTGTGATATCATCGTTTTGTTTGTCCGGTCTGTTGAATTCTATAACGAAGCTGTAACTTGGTTCAAAACTTGAAATTTGGTATCAACGTCTGGCTTCACATTACAGGTATGTCAAACACAAATATCAACAACCAAACTCAGTTTAAACACTGCATTTTCTGTAGTTCTGAAAAGAACTGTTGTTGGTGAGCAGGGATGGCGCAGTGGTGAGAGCGCTCGCCTCCCACCAATGTGTCCCGGGTTCGATTCCCGGACCCGGCGTCATATCGGTGGGTTGAGTTTGGTGGGTTCTCTACTCTGCTCCGAGACGTGTTTCTCCGAGTACTCCGTTTTTCTCCTCTCCTCAAAAACCAACATTTCCAAATTCCAATTCGATTCTGGAATGCACGGGCATTTCTGAACGAGTTCTTGTGAACTCCTTGATGCTCCGTGGGTGAGCAAATTACATATTTACGTTTATTTATACATACTTACATTGTTTCCTACTCACGTTTTTAACGCTCTGATGACACTAGCTAAACAGGGGGACGCCATGTTGTGTAGCGACGGAAAACGGTAGTAGAGCGAAACGGAAAAAAAACCGGACCAAAGGTGAAGTGCAACGAAAAACACTCTGGTTGTAATGAATGTTTGAGCCTAAACCCCAAGGATGGAGTGTCGAAAAAATTGCAATCATATTTGCTCAATGCTTAACCTACAGTACAAACTAGTTTCAACGAATGACTCTGGAAAGCTGGAACACTAACTTAATTTGGCTAACAAATGACGGATCGAAACCGACCAACGACTGTTGACAAACTTTACACGGCTGTTTCATCCAATGCTATCAC
>NC_138153.1:23413064-23535564 GCF_964199315.1 Orbicella franksi
GTACACCTGAAGGAAACGATACGTTATGCTGAAACGCCTTATTCCTACATCAAGAATAAAGAAAGTTGATTTTTTAAGGACGTTCGCGCGAAAATTTTCCAACTTTTACCACTGCAAGATGTTGAGTTAGTTATGTCAGAAATGTAAAAAAAAAAAATGGGGGGTCACCGGCTTCGTTTTGGAGAGAACATGCCCGGAAGAACAACCTAAATCTGAAAAATCGGGCTTCGTTAGCGAATAAGGCCACAGTGTCTGCAAGCCCCAAAATATTGCAATTAGATCTTTGAAGCGAAATGTTCTCTACTAAATATTGTTTAAGTAGACCTATTAAGTGAATTTAGTCAACTGGTGAGGTTCCTTAAAGCACAAGTTCGCATTTAGCGACCATAGTTTCACGCGCCTTGCAGCCGCAAGATGGCAGGATTCGATGTCCCGTGGACAGAAATCTTGAATTTTTTTTAACTTCCCACATTGATTTTTTTGTCCATTTTTGGACGACGTGGAGATGATTGTGAATAAAATATGTTTCTGGAAAAAAAATACGGGTCACCGAACGTCCAAGATCGTTAAATCCAGGCAAAGCTATAGCAATGGCCATCTGCCCTATCACTGCTTATTTTATTACTTAGCGCGCGCTCTCATACATGACGTGGCGTGTGAATTTGCGTGCGCAGTAAGGATGCGCAGAAACAATTAACGCGAACGTCCTTAAGGTAATTCCATCGAAATAAAACTCACAATAGATTTTCTTTCAAACTTTGCCTGTTGGCTACTTACATCAAGAGAACTTAAAATTTGAAATAAAAAAAGGGGGGTCCCCATATTCGTTTAGGAGCAGGAGCACCATCAATTAACTCCATAATTCCTGAAATTATCCGCTTTCAGAAACGTTTATATTTGAACAGAAGCACCTCACCTAGTAGCGTTTAACTTCCCTTATCTGTTTTAAATTATGCTGCCGATTATTCCCGACCAATGAAAATCACTCTTCTAATTTTTGCCCATATAAGGAAATTCTGCATAGCGCGCTCTTCTTCTGATTTAAACCATTCACCTTACGTATTAAGAGAGCAGAAAGATAGAGAGAACGTTAAGCGAGAAATACAACAATGGATGTATTGCATAAATGTTATGGAGCAATTTGATGTACGTTTCATGATAAGGGTACTCATTTAGTTGACAGCGATACGATATGTTCCAAGCACGCAGTGTTCTAGGGCAACATATTATCTTTCACGAGTGCTAGCTATGCTCTCATTTTCCGTGATAACTTTTTACTCTACGATAGAAATTGCTCCATATTCACTGTATAGAAAGAAGGTGATCTCTGCGCTCAAACTCAACAAAAAAAATCAATAGGTCCCGGTACTCGTTTTCGAGAAAACAACGATGATTTGTCTCTCGCAAGCCAAGAGCCACCATTTTGTATGTATTGTGTATGTGCACGCGCTCGCGAGCGCGCGCCAATGACGCGAAAATCGTGCGCAGTAGGGATGCGCAGTGCAATTCTAAGGAATAACCTTAAATTGTGGTTTTAACCACATTTCAGTCGCAGTCAAACTACATCGTTGTAAGGGTACGTTATTTGTTCAATTCCTTCAGATTTGCGTCATTCTGTGTCTAGACAAAAGCAAACGTGCTTACAAAAATATGATGTAGTTTTCTTACTCGGTAGAGCTCTGTTGTCGCCCATTCTCCGAACCTTGCTTGTTAAATTCTTGTTATTTGTAATACAATGGATCACTTTAAAGTAGACGCGAAAATCAGAATCAGATGCTGGGATCTACTTGTTAAATACACTTTGAAAAAAGCAATATGTAAATGGCTGTCCTTCACTGCCACAGAATATGACAAACGTATGTTGAAGGTAATTATGAGGTTAAAAGAAGGAATGTAGATATTGTTCACCTACCTCTTTTAGTCTTTTGTTTGCAGTTTCCTTCTGCTGAAGAGCTGATGTGAGATGGGACTTGTTGCTTTCAAGCTGAGTCTAGTTGTTAAGTGTAAATAAAAATAGGGTCAGTACTGTAGCTGTCCTTAAAACAACCTGAAAAATTCAGAAATTTGTATTCCCAGAAGCCAAATTTAAGATGGCCACGTTTATTTAGTCCTGTTTTTGTTTCTTTGTATGTTTGTTTGTTTTTGATTGTCGTAATTGCTGTGAAGTTTTGTTCGTCAAATTGACCTTTTAAAAGACTGACCAAAACATGCAGCATTCAAGGCCTCGGCAAAGTTTTTCCCAATACGGACCTACCGGCCGGCAAATAACATATATTTATGTTACTTTGTTAATGAACAGTTTTGACAGAGGTTATGCAATGTCTGTTAGTTTTGTATTCTAGCAAATCGGGAGTACATTAAGTTTTCTTTGTCCACGTAGAACACACCTGTAACTGTTGTAACTTGTCTTTGGTTCTTTGCAGCTCGTTAGAAGCATTCATATAAATACCTTGCTTTCTTTCAAAGCTATCCGCATCCCCTGGAAAAGGACAAACAGAACAACAGTCCTTGCACAGTCTTCTTGCAGTCAGACAAATTTATGATAAGTTCGACTATTTGTGACAAGATTCGACATTTAACTACAATTAGTGTAATTATTGTATTGTTTGGTTGGGAAGTGTGGTTTTTTCCAGTTTGTAAGCAATGAAATACGATATTTAAAGCCTTTCAGGCTTTGAACTTTTTTCACTGAATCTCGCACTTGCCTTAAAACAGACGTTTCTCATAAAGGGCAAGAATATGACTATAAAATTATCAATGAGTATTACCGCATGAAAGTTAGCAACCTATGTTATTTATTTCATAAACTAACCCTGTAGCTGTTTCTCTTTGAGCTCTAAATGTCGTCTCTTTTCATGAAGTTCTTCTTCACATTTCAGTTTGTGTCTGCAAATACAAGAAACCAGCATCAGGCATTGATAAAATAATCATAATAGAATAATAATACTAGAAATATCTATAGGAGGAAGCGCCCGTCACGTAACCAGAAACCGGATTGTGCATTTTATTCTTTTAACTTGGTAATTACCTTCAACATTAGTTTGTCCTATTCTGCAGCAGTGAATGACATCCATTTACATATTGCTTTTTCCAAAGTGTATTTAACAAATAGATCCCATGTTGCCGTGCGTCTGTTCAGTAATTGATCACAGTTGACGTCAAAATGTGGTAAGAACAAAAAAAGTGGCACACGAGGCGATAGTCGAGTGTGACACTGATGTTCTTACCACATTTTGACGGCAACATGGAATCTTCTTGTTTTATAAACAAAGAAACAAAAATGTTAATGACGTCATCTATACGTCTGTCCTCCAGTTGATTATAAATAAAAACCAATCAAAATGCGAGAATAATTTGACTTTTTATTATTTGACGTTATGAGTTCAAAAACCTGTGACACTAATTTTTACTTGCACCTTTGTACTTCCTCATCGAGTCTCCTTTGATAATTAGCCTCTGCATCTTCTAAAAGAGATTTCTTTATTTTTAGTTCCTGTGACAAAACAGTGATCCTTTCTTCCTCAAGCTTCAAGCTCCTAGTGGGAAGCAAATCAAAGAATTACGTGAAGAGTAGATATCACGAGCAATGATTCTTACGACCGTTTGCTAATAACCAGCTTGTAGGTCTTATAAAGAACACAGTCATAGAATCATGGAATACGACTTGGATTATGTAATGACTAGACTGCAAAACGGTCACGCGTTTTTCAAGCTCTCCGAGCGACTGTCAAAACAGCGAGTAAGACTATGAATAAGTTTGCTACAGGAGACCCAAAGACAAAAGAATCTGGACTAAGATCTCGTCAAATGGGTTCACACTCACAGCAAAATACATGTAAAATATGACTTAATAATGTCACAACATTTGGAAAAAGCAGAGAAATAACAAAAGAGCAGGAGATGGTATTGCATAAATGTAAATTGATATTGAATCTTGTCTTTCTGAACAGATAAAATAAAATGATTTCGGATAGAGCTCAGGATCCAAATACTACTTACTTTGTTTTCATTTGGTGGTTCAAATCAAATTGTGATTCACGTTCTTTGAGAGATAACATATCCTCCAGGAGTTTCTGTCGCTGCACATAGGCTTCCTCTTCTTGAAGCTGATACAAATGACAAGTAAAGTACACTCATTAAGAGAATATTTATGTGAAGTTAAGAGACCCTTGATCGGTAATGTTCTTCATACAAACAGGACAGAAACAAACTTTTAGTCACAGTTGACACAGGTGTTGATCGCGTCGATATGAAAAGGTGATCATGGTACACCATTAAACTAGTAACAATATCGTCAGTAAAATGCTGCCACAATGTAAACCTGTATGTCCTTTTCAACAGATAACATATATTAAAGCAACCAAGCATAACAAACAGGACAACACACCTCTTTTTGAGTTCCTAATAGCTGTAATTTTTCTTTCTCACTGGCCTTCAATTTCTCAGCCTTGACTGCAAATTCTCGCTCAAACTGGAAAGGGTAACAATATTTGTGTGTTTAAACTACTGAGGTGTTTTGCGGTACTAAAGTTAAAAGCAAGGTTGAAAACATTTTACAGTGAACAAGCTACCGTTAATTTTAACTGACAATATATTAAGCAGTACGATCTTATTAGCTTAGTAGGAGGCCTGGGTGGGACAATATTTGGCTCCAGGCCATAGCATACACACAAATAACCCCAAAGTAAAAATGTCATCATGTCACTGCAAACTATTTCTTGCTTTATACCCAAGAACTTGCAATTTTCTTCAGCTCACATCAGTATGTATTATCCTCCCATTAGAGTTCATTACCATTCACACAATGTCAAATTGCTTTCTCTTTCAGGGTTTTGAATTGCCATTAGCCTGATTATGTTACAGGGCATTGTAAGACCAAGAAGAAAATGGTTATTTTTCATAATTAGAGAAGCTAATATTATTGAATAATATGAGACCATCATATATGTGACACATACCTGTTTCCTAATGTTTTGGACTTCTCTTTGATATTTTTCTTTCTCTTCAAGCTTCACTTGAGCTATTTCTGTCATCTTTAAGTATTCAAGCTATAACAAACACATGTCAGTACAAACTCATGCACAAAAGGTATGACCCACTTTTAACCAGTGATGTTATCAAAGAAAAACTAAATGGCATTTTAAAAAACAAAATCCAAAAAAATGAAATCCATGTACTACAAAGAAGGGTGTTCAAATTTGACTCTAATTGACTCTCTTGTGTTTCATTTTTGGGCAAGACAAAGTAGTGCATGCAGGATAGTAATCAAGCAATAAAGCACTGCGCCAGGACACTCCTGACCAGTTACTATGGAAATACCATCAGAACAATGTAAAGATTTGGATAAGACAGAATTACATAGTTGCATTTTGCTTAATGCTCTGATACATTTTTGATACATTACACGCCTTGTTCTTGAAACTATGACCATACCCTACAAGAGTACTGGTTAAGGAAAAATGAAAGCACTTCAGAATGACAATTTTAACTATTAGAACTTAGAGTATAATGTCATTGATTTTGCTGTTTATTTGTTACCTCCTCATTAAGCAATTTCTTCCGTTTTTGTTCCCACTGTTTGTGTAATTCCAATAAATGTTTTTCTGTCTGTGAACTCCACTTCTGATTTTCTTTCTGCAGATCCTTAAGGTATTGCTTTTCAACACTTTGAAGTTTATCCTCTGGAAAAGCAAACAAGGGGCTTAAAGTTCCTTCCACATAAAGAGTAGCAAGGACAATTCCAGAGATAATAGTAAAACTCTCACTGGATGATATAAAATACTGCATAGAAGAAATGGATGGAATAAGGTTATTTAGTAACTCCCCACTACTGGACTAATGCAAATCCTGCATTTTAATTGGCTATGCTCCTAGAGGACTATTAGTAATAGTCCTTGAGTAGCGAAATTGGTGCAATTGAGTGTGACGCTTTCCTTCATTTTATTTCCAAATAAATATTTCTTCAACTTGCATTTGTTAACTTTACTATTGCCTTTTCTGTTCAACTAGTTGGGTGATACTAAAACTATTAGACCCTAATGCATTGGCCCATTCAGCTTTGCCTCATGAGCTATTGACCTAACTGGTCTAATTGTTGAATAGTATTGCAATTTGGTCTTCTTTGGAGGGTGAAGAAAATATGTTACACAAACTCTTCTCAGTAACAACATTAGTTATTGGAAAGAAAGGATGTAAAAGCCAAACAGCTTCTAGCAACACCTGAAGACTGTCACCCACACGTCTGCAGAATCAGCTTTTGGAAAAAAGAAGGGCAAGAGCGACGACTGGTTTGATGCTACCTTTACAAGACTGAAGCCACTCATAGGGTCCAAAAAGTCTGCTCTTCAGGAATACACGAGGTCCAGTCCCCATCACCAGTAACCCTAAAAGCCCTTTGCACTGCTCAAAGCAGAGTCAAGCAGGAAGCCAGAACTTGTGCAAACAAGTTCTGGATGGACCAGTGTGCACCAGAATTCAAGCGGTGCTTACACTGGAAATATCAGAGGATGTATCAGGGCATCAAAAAAGCAATTAATTGGTCCCAAGCAAAGCAAAACAGCTCCACTTAAGACAAAATCGGGCAAAATCATTCAGGAAAAACAAATGAAGAGATGGGTAGAACACTCCAACCTTTATGCCAGGGAGAGCACATCCAGAACTTCTAGACAGAGATTTCCACTTGTTGCCCGTGCTTATCATTATAATAATGCTAGCAAACTCAGTTACTTACCTACTGAAGAAAGTTGTTGTAAAGATGCTTGAACTCCCTTGGAAGACTTATCACAGTTATGAGACAAAGCCAAATGACTTAATAACTCTATCAGCAAACCTGTATGAGAATTTATAAAATGAGACCATCATTCAAAGTAAGATGTCATCTGGACTGCTGTAAAGGGTGGTTTTCATTCGCACATTATGCATAAACAACATATGGAGATGCAGCAGAGCACTGCCAAGTAGTACCTTTTGCTAGGAAATGTTCCTAACAAAGGGTACTTAATGTGATCAACATCTTACAGCATCTGCGTATGTTGGCTTATGCTAATGCTTACATTAGCACTACTGATAACCAACCTTAATAATGAGTAGATTAATTAAAAAATTTATATGAGGTAAATTTCAATTATTTACCTAATTACAGAATGTGACAAAAACAACCTCAAGTAGAGGGTTACTGCTATTTTAACCTTAGAGTTAGGGATGGTGTAAAAGTTCAATGGGTTTGTTCTTTTGCTGGTAGTGATTAATGATCATATTAAATATTATTATTAATCAACTTGCAATAACCTGTCAATTGATCAAGATGTATTGTAAGTGAACTTAAGGTCAGGACTACTTAAAAAGCAGCACTGAATCTGCATTAACATGATTGTATAAACATAAGATGAAAAATTAATAGTGATGACCAGGGCTTGAGACTAACAGTCTAGTGAAAATGCAGTTTTGACTAGTCTGGAAGGTTCCAGGCTTTTGCTAGCAAATTTGGCTGGAAAAACATTTCAGGCTTTTAAGTGGAAAGAAATCAGAAATTGAAAGGAACTAAGAAGCACACTGTTGACATACCGGTATATCAAATAATATAGACAAAATATACCCATTCAACGAGGATGTTTGGAGAACACTCCAAAAGCATGTAAATCTCTCACCCAAATGGCTGGTGATTTAAAAGCTAAATTCTCCCAATACCTTGCATGTTTACTGCACGGGTGAAGCCATGGAAAGCGTAATCTATTATTATAAATAGCTGATGAGGTTGAAGGCCGAGTCAACTATATAACCTCATAGGAATTGAGGGTAAATAATCTCATGGGTTTAGTTTCAAGGTTTCAAGAGTTTTATCTGACTGTAAAATTGGCATAAAATTTTTGTCATTGACGGAAAATAAAAATTAAGCATTTTATTGGAATTCTCCTTCTGTTTTTTCTTGCAAATTATCACGTAGATGTTGAAAGAAAAGATATTTGTGTTAATTCATATCTCAACCCGTGGAAGCTGAAACTGTTTGTTATGTTCTTACTAGTGTTCTGAGCTTGAGTTCTTGCATAGTGCTGGCTCATCAGGAACTACATGTTTACTGGTACAATAGAACATGGGTTTGGCAACTCTATTGACTCGCAGAGCAACTCGGATCTTTTACAACACCCTCGCAGAAATTTTGTGCTCATAATCTAATTGTTGATTATCACTGATAACAACTTCACAGAAATGAACTGTTTTTCAGATGTTTACCCTTTGATGACCTGTTCCTGTCCAGCAGCGTTTCCTGAAAAGGAAAAAAAAGCCATACTTGAATCCTGAAATGAGAATTTTTTTTCAAATAACAGAGACTTGATATATAAATTAACATTTTATTTGAAAAATACATTGAATGTGCAAAGCATTATTATGTGTCTGTCAAGTTACAAAAACACAAGTCAAAGTTGGTTTGTTTTCATTATCTTTGTTCTTCTTTTGTCATTTTTATTTAGTTCCACACACACACAGACAAAACTATTTACAAACACTACTTACAATGCAATACTTACATGTACATTAAGATGAAATACCCCATTTATACATATTCCTTACTTTACGGTACTTACACTGCAGTTACAGTACAATTATATACTACTCAAGTGAAAGTTTGGGATCTCGAACAAAGACCAACCGCACGTGAGCGAAAATATTTGATGGATTACAAGAGCAGATAGTCAATGAGGTTCAGCTGGGTTGACTACCACTGGTGCAAAACGAGTGTGAGTAGTCTAACTGTTTCAGTATAAATTTACAATAAGTCTCAATGCATATTGTTGCTGTTAATACTGTATAACAACTCCAATGGAGTAAGTAGGTATCTTCATACATAGGCGTTTTGTGTAGCTGACTTGGAACTTCCTTTCACTTTGGGAACCATGAGCCAGTAACATCTAGGCCAAATATTGCTGTTGAATGACAGAGTCCTTTCTACACTCTCTAATCTGATAGAGGGACCATCTTCTGGCGGATTCTTCCGATGCAAATGAGCAAACAACTCATATGATGCATGCAACTATGATGATAAACTAAATATAAGGTTGAAAAAACCCTTCCAAAATGTCAAATAGTAGAATGAACGAAGGTTTCGGGTCTAGCCCTTCTTCAGTATGTGAAAAGAGCATGTGCACAAAGTACAGACTAAGCAAATTAAAGGCATGCTGCAACATATATGAAAACCATAGTTATAGCACATGTATGTGTAATACACACTAGAAACACAGTCACAAGAAATTAAAGTTAATGTTCAGTCCATTTGGTCTAAGCATACACAGCTTGAAGATTAGTTCATTTCATGCTGCATGCAGCTGATGTTGCTGCCAGACCAGCGCATTGTTTCAAGGCACAGATCATGATGTCATGATGTAGTTTCCCGTGGCAGAACATTTCAACTCTGCCTCCCACTCTCTCCCATTCTCTGGCTTCAACAGAATGCAGATCTAGGTAATCTCAAGACACTAATGATATTTGTAACACAGTCCTTCCTATCTGGGAGGTAGGCAGTTCCTTGACTCTCTATTTCTTAGCCACACATATTGAGATTCTTGGGTGGTTGACAGTTTTCCATTCTTGGACTGTACATGGAAACATAGCAACTTGAGGAATCATGTTATTGTTAGTGTCACATATTGCTAGTTATCTTGTCGCTAGTCTGGACAGATGGAGTACTTTCTTGAACAGCTGGTAGAGAAACTAAGTAGCTCATACAAGGAAATTCTTTCTTGCTTCAACTGCAAACTTTAGGACTGTCTTTTTAACATGATCACAAAAGGCCACTGCTGTAATCAGGTTGTTTTAACTGGTCTGGTGTACCTTATTAACTATGGTGTGGACATTTCATGAATGATGATGGTTCTTGTCCTCAGAGTTGAGATGCAGAAATCACTCTGGTGACCAGGGCTGCTTACCGCTCACGTCGAGAAACTGGTTTATCAATGGTTTTTGCAAATGGTAAGCAAAAGTCCCTGGTGGTAAATTCTGGATAAGCCCAATTTACCAAGAGAGCCTACGATGAGTTCAACCAGATCATAATTCCAAGATGGCAACTGGAATTGGTGAAGAATTGCAAATGGTGAGCACATTTTCCATTCAGATATTTCGGTTGGAACTTTTGGACTACCTTTCAAGATGTTCTGTTCAGAGAGCTTGTATGATGTAATAAAGCTGTTTAACAGTTATGTCTGTCACAAGAAGCTCTACTAGCCTTTTTAGTTTGGACAAGAAACTTACTTTACTCTATAACATATAATGGAAGTGTTTTTTCAAAAGAACATTTTTAAGCATACCATATGTTTGTAGACTAGAGAATCTGGAGGAATCTTGAGTAATAGGAGAACATCTTTCACAGTGAGTAACTGAAACAACATTTAAGTCAGAGGCAATGGTTGGTTACTTCAGCTTAAAACAATTTATGTGTTGCGGTAACCACAGGTGAACCACTCTATGCGTTTGTGTATGAAATGAACAGAATCTATGAGGGTTATGAATAAAGCTCTGAAAATTGCATATCTAAATTACATCTCGGTCTGAATATCCAGATAAAGTTAAATGAAACATTAATCGCCTCTTGTGGTGTTTTTTCACCTTCCTGGGCCGTCTGAAACGTCTTTTTACGAAATTAGCTTTGGCCGCAGACCAGTAAGACAAGAGAGGAAGACAAGGCTTGCAACTTGGCCACCGCCAGCCGCAACTTCCTCCACTTCAAACTGGAATCAATACCAAAACACTGAAAATCTCATCTGAATAGTGACGGTTGTTGATAAATTCTGTTTGTTTCATATAAACAGGAACACTTAGAGTGGTCTGCCTGTGCTGTAACTACTTCAAGTGTCACTTCCTCTTGGGTTATAAAACAGGTATTTGTAGGTAAGGAGAAAAAACCTGTTTGTAAAGCCGCTCAGTTTCTCTCTAAGTTTGTTTTGTTTCTGGGACAAACATAACAGTGGAAGGCATGGTTTTCCACTCATGCACCACTTGCTGGTGTTTCAGCCTGAAACTGACATGATAGAATTCAAAAACCAAGGACAAACTATTTTTCATCAAACATTTGCTGTATCAAAAACACATTTTTTCTGTTTCCAATAAGAAATGAATGTGCAAAGGGCTACTGTCAAATGGCTCTCTGCATGCCTTTGTTTTCAGCGTTGCCCCTCTCACTCATGTCTTTTAAAAGGTTAAGAAACAACATTTCATGACCTATGACATAACCACTGTAAAAGGGTTTCCAATTTTACTGGAAGTTTTTCCATTTTTCCATTGGCCCAGAACACTCAAAATAGGCTAAATGAAAGTCAAATAACATTTTGGGTTCTTATTTTTGAAAGTATTTTAACGTTAAATAAATGATTCCCACCTTCTTAGAACTCCTGCTTCCCACCCTTTCCTCTCCTGCCTCCCACCCCCTATTCTCCTGGGTTCCTGTCCCCTCCCTCCCTTCCCCCAAAATAGCAGATAGAGGAAAGTAAATGCTCAACATATTATTCATGACCTGTACATAATGTTTTTCAGGTACAAATCTTCTATGCGTTACTTAAATGCCTAAATGTTAATTTTACCTTGTTTTGATCCAAACCACTCTCTGGTAGAAAAACTGATAAGGAATAATCATATTTAAACCTCTTTAAATGGTCAGCAACAAGGCTGTTTGCCGCAAGTTCACATAAATTCTCTGAAACTCCTGAGGGGTCAGACGATGCTGTCAATCCATCCCTGCCAGCAGTCTCCTGGAGTTCTGTTATGAGACGATTTCTAAGCTGAGACTAAGGAAACAAATCACAATTTTTAATTTAACCTATCCATCTGTCTGTACTTACCAGCAGTTGAATTTTAAATACAGTATATATTATAATGTTTTCCAAATAAAATTTAGTCATCGTACTCTGTTGTTGGGCACACAGCAACTTTACCCTATACAACTAAATTATCCGCTTAACCCGACCTAATAATGAAACCAGTAATCGATGAAAATTGATGTTAATCAATAATAAAGATTAAAGCACTGCACTGAAATCGATTCGCCCCCTTACACTAGTACTACTGCCGGGCAAAAAAATGAAACTGGGAAACGTACTTACTACAAAAAATATTTTATTTCGTACATGGAGTATTGGACATCAGTGATAATAACCTAGGATAAATCACTTTAATACTGAAGAGCTCACCTTCAGAGCCTCTAACACGCCACGACTCCGAAAAGTTGTAAAAAGACTCTTTCTGAACTCTTCGTTGGACAGTTCTGCCATATTTTTGTTTTTGCCTGTTTTCAAACATGGCGGCAAACTCTAGCTTCCAGTACACCAACTTAGCTTACTTCAAATAAGAGCGATAGCCTGGGACAAGAGTGTGAAGCGCAAGCGCTTATGGTTCTTTTTTGTCACTGTAAACCCTCGACCCCAGGTTGCAAAAATTATTACACATTTGCTAGGTTTGCATATATGGAGTTTACTGTTATAATATTTTAATTATTTTCATACTGATATGATGTTAATTTAACCACATTTTATGTTCATTTGTATAATAGCGGAGTTCCTGCGCGCTGAAGGCGAGCGGCGCGAACGGAGCCCGACACCTTAGAATATATTTGGTAACCGATCGCTCTAAATAATTTTGGTTGTCACGTGACTGTCTGTACGTGCTCCGGCGGCCCCAAAGGCCGCCAAACGGAGCCCTATACGTCCTAGACTCATAGGAACCCGTGAATTGCTTTTCTCGTGGTAAAAATGGCTAGCAATATTATTCGTGGGCGCGTACGCACGACGACGACGACGACGACGACGACGTCGCACAACATGGCGCCCATACTCCAGCTAATAGAACATGCGACCTTGGTTTACAGCGTACATCTTTGAGTGGTCAATTGACACCTGTCAAAACAAAGTATCCACTGACCAGTATCGCTTGAGCGCATTGCGGGCTCAAGTTTTGAGCTCATTGAGGTAACGTGTTTTGTGAAGTTAACCACTGACGAAGTACCGGCTTTTCGATTGGATCGCAGGCTTAAACCAGGTTAAATTACTGTAACAAGGGCTGAGTTGTTCGGAACTGAGCCGGTTAAGGCAGGGGTACACATGAATTTAAGTGAAATTTTAGAAAGTTTAAAGAGGGATTAAAAGGATAAAAAGGAGTTTGGAACACCACAAGACAGTTGATTGCCCCCAAAAGGGCACCCCGGGTTGGTGGGCAACTGTTTGGTGTACGTCTACCAATTTCTAAATTCAAATTCTAATTTTAAAATAACATCAAATCTTCAAAATTTCGTATTCCATAAATTTTACTAATCCTTTGAGAAAAACTATTTATCCCCAACTATGCCCAAAAATCACCAAAAAATTTACAAAACAGCCCAAAACGTAGCTATGTGAAATGAGCAGAGAGATTTTTCACTGTTTGAAACGTGAACGAGATATTTGCATTCAAACCATAACACTCAGCCAAAATATGGCCTTCATGTTAACCCCCGCCTTATGCTAAACCAGGATTAAAAGTTTACCAATTGCCAAAGTGTAAATAATTTTTCTTGAATAAATATGTTTTCCACTGCTTATGTTTTGTGTAGTTTGAGATAATTGAAACTCAGACGTACAAACAATATAAACAGAAAACCTCACCGCCAAGTTAAAAAAAACCCTTTATCCTGGGTTAGTTTATTCAGGTTTTGAACAACGCGGCCCAGGAACTCCGCTTTTACGCTTGGCTAAATATATACATTGCGCCAATACAAAAGGCCTTCAAAAAAATAAGAGAATAGCACCATTACCATAGCTACACACCTTTGATTTTGGGCATCCATCAGCACCACAAGTTATGGTTAATGCCAAGACAAGCTATCCGCTGACCAGTATTACTTAGCGTTAAAACGACTTCGCTGAACAATGTTCAGATAGAGTCCGAGCTGAGCTTTCAGAAGTAAAAAGCCCTTGAAGTGTCCGCTTATTCCAGGTTTTATGTCACAAAATGGCTTAATATTGGTGTCCGCATTATAGAGGTGTCCGCTGAATGCAGGTTTATTTTACAATAAATGTAGGAAGAAAAATTTGGGATTCAAGCTGGTGTCTACCTAACAGAGGGTGTCCGCTAAATATGGGGCCCGCTTAATACAGGTTTCACTATACCCAAAATAAATGTTCGTTTCCTCCTAAACGAGCTCGGAGGCCCCCGACCATCATCATGATCACCATCTTCTGATCTTGTCGGCCAATGCGACAAGGCCTCCATAGTATTGCTATTCCTCCAGTTAGTGCGGCCTTTTGGCCCTCCTTTTGAGCCGGGTTTCGAGTACCACCCCCTTTTGGGTCTACCCCGCTTCCTTTTCCCATCTGGTATATATCCTTCTTGCCAATTTAGCCATGTTGTCATCCTGTTTACACATGCATGTTCCTGACTTCAGCATTTGACATCTCTGACGCTGGACTTCTCTCTCTTCGGAACGGGAAAATCTGAAACAGAACTTGGTAACGGTAAATTAACACGACTTGGGGAAAATTAATTCTGAGCAACTCACTCGGCTCGCTTTGGACAGATCAAGGACTCGCACACAGAACTAATCTTGAATGTCTTGGAGCAAGCTATAACTGCCGGCTGGCATGCCTCTCTGCATGACTGTAATTAGTAGAAGGAATTTGGCTGCTCCCTTTATGCGTACCAATGTTTGAGCCTTCTTCGCTTAGAGTGCGTTCCATTGGGATGATCTGGATCCAGCTCAGTGATTCAAGATCACTCGGATCATGGTGCATCAAAGGCACCGATGAATCCACTCTGGTCACGGATAAAACGAGAGCAAATATACGATATGCATACACAAATTAAGTTTACTGATAGCTGGACAGTTAACTACAAAGATTGGCGAAGGACGGCCCTTAACCCTCAAGGTTGGTGTTTAGTGCTTTGCTTATCACGTAGCCCTTGCTTGACCCCATAAAAAGAAACACTTACACCAATGGGAAAGAGCCAGTAAGCCCAAGTCTCAAAAGTTTACACCGGCTTCCAGGTAGTGGCGGGGGCGAGATCAGACATAGGCTATTAGTGAAAGTAGATGGAATGGATCGAGAAACATAGATCAACAAAAGTATTTCTACATCTATATGTAATCTGCAGAGGGATTCATCCATCAAGTACAGTCAAGGTGACATCAATAGGTTTCCTACGAACGATACGCAAACTTTCTAGTTTTCACATGGAACTTCAAGCCGCGAAGGCATGCACAATATAAATGGAGACATGGAACTGAAGACTCTCTCCTTTGCAATACCGTTTTAGGATTCAATGCTCAAGCAGTGAATAAAGTAGACTTTCAGAAAAGTTCTTCGTCTTGTTTATTCATTACCCGCCAGAGGAAGATCGACCTCTCTCGACTTCGTCGCTCGTTCAGCCGCTTCGCGACCTAAAACCCCGCAGCTCGCTTCGCTCGCTTAGCTATGCTACCCTGAAAGTCATGGGGTCGACTTGTGGCACAGTCTATGAATAAAGAGGTTCACAGTAAAATTTCCAAACGTGGAGTTTGTTCAAGGTGGACGCACTAGGAACATGCCCCTGTTCCAGTCGACAGTCTCATCAGCCAGCCCGTATGTATCATGCTTCGTTCAAAAGAACTCCACACTTAAAAGATATGAGATCCAAAGCACCTTAATTACCTTTACATCAAACACTACAAAATAACAACTACCAGAGACGATTAAACCAAGGTTTAATAAACTTCTTAGCAACCGTAAAGATATTTACATTAATTACTACACAATATATTAAATAGCTCTCGACACCTGTGTCCACACTATGTTACAATTATCTTACGAGCTCTATAATTAACAACTTGTCGCTCTACTTGCTCCAACACCATATCAATTGACTTGCACCAAGAGTCATCAGGGTACAAGTCAACAATGTGAACAGATCTGATCTGCCACACAAATGGTAACCTGACCAAATACAATGTTACAAGCGGAGTAACAAGTTGACAGAAATTCAAAAAGCCTACGAAAATACCTGTGCCTACCTAATGCAATCCACAAGATAATTTTTAACTTTGCTAGGCTATGCTCTCACAGAGTCGGTTCCAAATGATCCAGGCCAAAAATGTGACTCAAACTGGACCAACCCTATAAGACCTTAAAGCCCATTGGCTATGTTCCCAGGGACTAGTCTCCAAACTAATGTGGTCAGAGACTTCTTAGCAAAGGATTTGCTTGTGTTGATCATGTATGAAACTGGCACTGAATCTGCCTCATATGAAGGACACATAGCTGGACCAGACCATTTTTGTACCGGTACTGACTGGACATAGCCTTGAGGATACTGATTGAGTCAGGTCAGTCAGTTGCAGACTCCTGTGTTTTAGAGCTAGTTTAATAGCTAAAATGGTTCTTATGCAAAACTAAAAGCAATCATGGCAGTGTTCTTGAAAGAAAAAGTCTAGTTTCCCTAATTTGTTTAATCTTGTCTTTCCCAAATACATGTAGATCTTACATGTAACAATAATATTGGTCTAAAAATCACTGAAAAATAATGATCACACTGTATCCAAACTTCTTTTGTGAAAATCAACATATTGTTGGAAGTAGCTTGTTGAAATCTGATTGGTGTCAAATGTCACGAATAGTTTTACTTTGTAAAACCTGTCTAGTTTACTAAATTCAATGTAAGGAATCTGCTCAAGTTTTTTGGTACTAATAATAAAAAAAAATGTACGATGAACCATAACTACCCCTCATTTATAACTGACAAAATGAACCTTACATTTAACAGTTGCTTAAAAATAAAGAAAACTGAAAAATCATTAATAACTAAGTGGCTGAATTTGTTTATTGTACATATTAATTAACTCTTTTCAATTTTCTTTTTCTCCATGTATAAAAAATAACTATGCAAACAGATTCCCTTTTTTTAAAACAGATGGTAACCCTGCAGAATGGCCTTACCATACAACTGATAACGTTGAGGAAGGGTAAAGCTTGATGATTTGTGTAGAATTCAACTTAGTATGTAACTCAAGGCACATTCAACAGAAAGCAAGTCAAAATATACCTGAAATGATCTTTTGAACTGAAAAGTTCAAGCATTGCAGGTTCTCTACACTCTAAATAAACTCAACTTTGCAGTGATTTATAGCTTTCTCATTTACACATAGCTGAATTTTCTAAGGGTTTATCTTCCACTGCCACTCATGAACATTTGACAGGGGACTCAACCAACTGCAGGACACTGAAAACAGTGCACACCTTGCAGGGTCTGTTTTTCAGTAATCTGAAGAGTATTTAGGGAAGACAAAACCAATACTCAGTTTGCAGGTGAGATAATTGACTGCAGCTGAGGTGGATTTGATGATTGAGTGGATACTTCAGATTTCTTTAGCTTTTGCCACGTGTCGCCAAGAGCCTTTGCAAAGTGATCATCAACTGAACCTGCTGTAGACATTGATGTTGGGCTCACACACTTATAGTCCTCACCAAGACTTCTACGAAAGTGTTCTTCTACAAAAGGATCAATGATTCCTGACTCAACAATTTCACGTCTGTGAGGGCCTGGATAACAAAACATTTCTGCAGGGCCATACAGGTGTGATGGTCCCATAAAACCAACTGGCCTTCGCATGATGTTAGTGGATGTGATTACAGATGGTCGAGAGTGTGGAGGTAAGTGAGAATGCATATATCCATTATCTTCTGATTTTGGAACAATTGAAATCAGAGGAGGTGGCCCAGAATCAATTCTTGACTTTGCTGCAGATACAGGGTTTACAGTCTGCAAAGGGGACCTGCAACACCAACATAAGTTTAGTATCAATTTCCTGAACTGGCTGTTGTACACTTCTCACATAGTTGTGATGCTTATAAAAGTTACATTCAGGGAATAAGTAACCTACATGAGACTCTTGTAAGTGAGAGTTCAGTTGAAGGTGGTTTCATAGGGTAATCATTAATAATATTGCATGCACTGACGAAATTATGTTTTGAAAGCTGTTTGTTTGTATTACTTTTTATTCCTAGTTCACTCAAACCTATCAAGCATAATAAGTGATAATGGTACATGTATATTGTTTTACAATCACCTCTGTTGCAGTGTGACTACTCCCACAAAATTCCGTGCAATTTTAATGAATGAAAACAATAGTTTTCTGAAAAATAAATATCAATCTGAGGAAGCCATGGCTGTGCACTGTCAGCAACAATTGATTGGCAACCATTTCTATTGTTTTAATATTCAAACGCTACTGTTCAATTTATAAAGAATTTCATTGGGTGATCTTGGTTGGAGTAGCCACACTATTAGTCTTTAAAACTGTCCAAACAAACTAGCTCTTCAGTGTTTACGTTGCTTTAATAGACCCTTTTCATGCAATATAAATTATTTTGTAAGTATTTAACCTAGCCTGACTAACTTTGTTTTTGAGTTGATAATTAGAAAAGAAATTGTCCTCTCAAATGAGTTTAGTGAGGCTAATTCAAATGTGTACAGTTCAAGCCCTATTAAATGGCCACCCCTGGGGAAATGGATAGTGGCCATTTAAAAGGGGCTGGCCATTTAAAAGGGGCTGGCCACTTAATAGAAGTTGAAACAATAGAAAAGTCCTCATTGAGACTTTGATTACTAGCTGCCTAATTGGGGTGGCTGTTTAATAGGTGGCCACTTAATAGGGCTTCGACTGTATCAACGAATATTTCTAAAATGATAGCCATTATATAAAGATAAGGGTCTATCATTTGTGATTTTTTGATTCAGAAACATGTTGCTCATACATTGCAAATGTGTTCCTCACTATACAAGTTCATAAGCTATCAGAAGAATAAGTAAATAAAAAAACACATGTCAAGTGAAAATTAAAGCAAATTTTTGATGTTTTAGGGAGAAAAAAAGTGTTTTGTTGTTTTAGTAATTACTATTAATTTTACTCTCTGTTTTGTGCCCCATGCAATGGAATGTTTAAAAAATTGAAAACATGTACCATGTTTCTATCGAGTTTCAGTATAAATCTACTAGCATTCTATCACGAATGCTGTTCTCTGATTGGTTATGCTACTCACTAGCAGTGTGCGCTTGTTAACAGAATGATGACTGCTTCTTGGCATTTTTGAGGTGTCTGTGAAGAGTATTTAGATAAAGTTTTGAATGACTAGTAGATTTATACTAAACCAATTAGACTATTCACTCTTGATTTCTATACATGATAGAAATTGAGAGCGAATAATCTAATTGTTTAATAGAAACAGGAGTGAAAGTTTAGGAGAACGAGAAATGCTGTGGGAACACAAGCCAACAGATGAGTGTTTCCACAGCTTTTTCCAGTTCTCTCAAACTTTCACCAGTGTCTCTATAACTCGATAGAAACACGGAGAACATGTTTTCTATTACTTTTAGAAAATACTGTGACAAAAAAAGGAAAACAACTTGTTTACTTTGATCATCAAAATGTAAATTCTCTTTGTACATGCCATCATTACTTCATCTGCTCATGCTAGTTTTGTGTTTCTGTTGAGTGTTAGTATTCTTGGTTTTCATGTGACGTAGTCACATTCCAAAATTAGAAATTATCCTTCCTTCTGAGGTTTTAGTTTCATCAGATAAAAGACCCTGTAGGAACGTGACGTTTGACAATGTTTTAGCTCGACAGAGTTCTTCTTTTTGTACCAGAGCACTCCAAGCTTTTGCGTTGCGTGACATGAAAATGGCGGCCAGAAAAGACTGTCGCGCAGGTCAAAAGACGAGTTATCGCTTTAGTTTTTGTTAAATAAACGGTGCTTGCACTAGAAGAAGCATTTATTTCAATGTGTCGGAGCACTAGAGTAAAAATTTTCGTTTCAATAGCAAAACTCAATGACGGATGTTTTTGTTATTTTATGGTCGCCATGTTTGTGCCCCTCCGAAGGGCACAAACATGGCGTCTCCATACAAAGCTCTGTAAATTTGGATGACACGCTTCTGCGAATAACGGGCGAATGAAAAACAGCAGAAACCTGATTCTTGGCGAGGTTGTTTATATAGCAATCATCTATCATATTCCAGATTCTTGAATTTATTTATTGAATGGTTACGATTTTTAGTTTTGATCACATGACTGGTGAAAACCGAGAATAAATCTACTAGCGTTCTATCACGAATGCCGTTCTCTGATTGGCTACGCTACTTACTGCCTATTCTGTGATAGATACATGTAATGAATAGCGTAGCAATGTGCGCTTGTTAACAAAATGATGGCCACTTCTTGACGTTTTCGAAGTGTCCGTGAAGAGGCTTTAGATAAAGTTCTGAACGACCAGTAAATTTATACTAAAACAATTAGATTATTCACTCTCTATTTCTATGCATGATAGTTGACTCAGGCTGCATCCTCGTCAACCACCATGCAATAGGAAATCTCCAGCTCATAATCTAACTGTTTAATAGAAACATGGTTTTAAACAAATCAGCACACGTATTTGCTTTGGATTATTTTCTAAAACATATCTTAAATGGATCCACAGCCCTGACCAGTCTCTATTTTCTCTGTATAATTGTTCTACCATTGATCAAGCTTCACTTTGAGCTTGAGGTTTTCTTCTTGCCAAAGGTGTACATGTGAATGATGAGCAATCAGCTTACAAAACTCAACCAGTGCGTGTGATTAAATAACTGTCAGAACGTAGTTAACGCCCTCAGTAAAAAGATCAGACCCTTTGAAGTCTGTCATATAGTTGCCTTGCATCAACCTAACGAACATTAGTTGTTAAGTTATATTAATAATAATTATTGTTGCCTGCATAAAAATTTGAAGAATGTCGTGGAGCTGAATTTTTTGACTAGTTTACATACAGCAGCCATAAATAGAACAGAAACCGCAAAAAACGTAAGCTAGAGTGGTGTAAAAAATTATGTCATGAAAACCGATATCCAGGGACCGCTAAGAGAGGCTGTTTTGCAGATCTGCTTCACGTGTAGAGACATGTTTTCGTGTTTATTTTGAGCTCAGAAATCAACTTTTCCAAGGAATAATAGATCTCGTTCTGTAGCTTAACGTTCTTGTTTCTCTGTAAAAGTTATGACCTGTACAGTATATGTCAAAATGCACTAAACCGTCATCACTACTTTATTGAGAGTACACTTACGTTTGAGTTCCAGCTGTCTTCACCGATGAGAGTTTTTCTAAACGATTATCATCAAAATTCAACGCTTGTGCGATGTCTCTTCTTTCAAGATTTCGCTTTCTCCGGTTTTCAGCTGATGGCATTACCTTAGGTGATTCCTCGCCTGCTTCTGTCTCCGATTCTAAACCAAACGATTTGAGATACATGTTAGTTCACATTCCGGTATCAAAACACGAAAATCAAACCAACATTTCTTTTGAATCCCCACTAATAGTTCTAACCTTGTTTGTTCTCCACGGTGAAACTTCGCACCATCAAGAACAAATAGGGGAAGAACTGAGATATTTTTCTTTCATAAACGTTGCTTTCTTTGACAGAGAGCGACTAAAGATTACGGTAAGAATCGTTTAGTAACCGGAGAATTATAATAGTCTAAAAATTTTCATGGAATGTTAGTGATGCAAGCAACGTGCACGCTGATTCACAATGGTTGATAAATTAATGCTTGAATATCACGTCAAAGAGTGGTCGAACGGTCCAAAGAAAACAACTCATTGATTTACCTAAGAAAATTATTGTAAATAAAAAGAGTATATTGGTTTTAGGTGGGCTGCCTACGAGCGGAATATAACATAGGCTTATGCACCGATGTCAAATATGAATTCTTTGTTTATTAGCATAACGAGCAATTTTTTCCCATACCAAGCATAGCATAACTATGATGGTTGTATACTGCTTAGGAACTCAAGTTCAAATCGCTAAATCGTCGGGAGTTTGAGAGATGAGTGAAAAATTCGAACTGCTAGGTTTTAGTGGTTTAACGATGTCGTGGGGAGTCGAACAGAACGAAAATATACATGGAGAAACTGGCATGTTCGCATATTTAAGAGCTAAGCATACCTTTACGTATTAACGTGCGGCGAACTAAATATAAGCTCCATAAAACCTCTAAATGCATTTCAATCGGGGTAAATTAAAACAACAGTAAAACCTTTATTGCAACTTACTTTCTCTGGTGTCTGGCTGTACTAGGGACGCTGCTCGTGACAGGACATCCAGTGGAGTCTCCATTATCTGACGGATTGAACAAACTTTAACCTTAACTGTCGACAGCGCAATAAGAAATGAACTTCTCAACAACGAGAGCTTACCATAATTGTTTTTCCCTCAGACAGAGGGAATTGTGGTGAAGTCCCTGCCCCTAGAAGCTTGTTTCAGACTGCACCATGTCATAAATAGAAACAAACATGCGATTTGTGTTCAGGAATGAAAAGAATTAGTCATGACGAAGACCCCGTGACCAAACCTTGTCATCTGACGGTCGATCTGATTGGTTGTGGGTGCGTGACATCGTCTAAGGAGTAAAAACTGCACGTGTTCCTGTATTGAAGCAGGAGGCGGAAATAGGTATTCCGTGATCGATTATATCCTAATCACTCTGAAAAACGAGAAACTGACGCATAGTGGCTAACTCTTCGAAGTTTATCGACTAAAATGTAAGAAATTGAGACATTTTCATTGCAAAGGTCGAAAATAGCTGACGTTCTGTTCTTTCACCCACAATGACCCTTGCGTTACTCTTTGAGAAGGTTATTTTATGAGTCGACGTTTGCAATATCCGCTTCCAGTTCGACCATGAAGGGAACTTTTTTATGAGGTCGAAAGGGAACGCTGTGAATGCAGTACTAAAAACAGACAAAATTCTAACACTGACAGCCATTCAAGAAATACGAGTTTCTTTCTTTTTTTCGCATAGGAATCACACCCAACCCTGACTACCTACTGGTCACTATTCAGGGCCGTTACATACCGTAGTGTGTGACACAAATATGGCGGCTGTTGTGGAGAGTGCAGTGCAGTTTGCACCGTATTCTAGTGCTGTTGACGCCGCGTTTTGGCATAGACTCACTCAAAATAAACTTGAAATATATCAGTTAGACGATAAACCCAAACCTCTACAGGGATATTACGTAAACAGTAAGTATTCTTAAAATATACAAGACTTTCGTTTTCATTTCATTTCCTTTTTCAGTAATTTTAGATATTATGTAAACTTATTGAGCTTATGTAAGCTTACTCATAGTGCGTTCAAAATAAGCTTAAATGCAAATGAGATCTTTTCCTAATCAACATGATGTCAATTGTCTTTTGTAAATAAATATTATACACTGTAACCTTTAATGTGAAAAACTTGTGATCTGTTTTCTTCCTTTTCGTTTTATCCTTACTTTGTTTTCGTATTTCTAGGTTGCTAAGCTTTTATTCAAATAGTTAATTTAAATGCTGTAATATAATTGTTTCTATAAGATGTTCTGTGAATATTAGGTTTAAAATTGGTTTAGTTAAGCACTGTTGGACAGTAACCATTTGTTAAAGTAACACTTTCTTGGCTCTGACAAGCAGAATTTTACAGAAAATTATGTAAATGTAATGTGACTAGATATTGTGGTGTAAATGACATTGTAAATGGCCCTCTTAAAGGCCCTCTAGACACTTGAACACTGCAAGAGTTGCGTGACTTGAACACTGCGAGTGTTGCGTTACATTATAATTCATTGTATCGTACATGTAGTGTGATTTAACTTTATTATATAAGCCTGCAATCCTTGTGGTTGCTTCGTGGTTACAGTTGGCCACCATGTTTTGTGTTAGTAAGAGATTTGGTAATTTAAGCCTAATATTCTGCAGGCAAACATCTCCTCTCATTTACAGCAGATATAATAAAACTGGTTAATTGGTTAGATATGAAAGGCTTGTTTGATGCCCATAAACACTCCAAGAGAAGAGGGTGGCAAAGGGTTTTTACGTGACGGGTGATAGCGCCAAAATTAGCAGCATGACACGTGATTAGAACCAAATTAGCTGCGTGACGGGGGACAGGACATCATAACATGATGCGTGATTTCCTATTTTACAAGCACGCGATACGTAACTTACCAATTAGATTTCTGTGATAAGTGAACGTTCTTTGAACTAGAAGGATACATCCCATTCCAAGTAAATAGTTAATAGCGTATTAAAAAAGATCAAAAAATCTTGGCAGATGTTACACCATTTTCTGGTCTTTTTCGTCCTTTTTTTGACCTCTGATGTCTTTGATCTTCGTGAATCTTCATGGTACCATTGGTCCAAACAATTATGACACAATAGGAATAAGGTGATTGGAAATATTTGAACTTTACACAAGGACTATGAGCTTCAGCGTTATTTTTGTCCATTTATCCGAATTCAGGTATCATATGAAAGGTCTGAAAGATTGTTATCCCAAACAGCTGAAATGATAAGAGACTATAGAGTTATGCTGCTTGAGAAGACTGTTGTGTTAGCAATGAGAGACTACACGAAGAAAAAGTTCGTGTACCACTGAATAGAGGTCATCATTAAGACCTTACTGAATTCAAAAGCCAAGTTATTTCACAGACATAAAAAAGTTGTCGCACAGAAGAGGATTTGCAGGGGTAAAGCTTTGATACAACTATTGCCTGTATATTAAAGCATGGCAAAGGTGGCGTAGACATCTTCTCAATTGGTGTACATGATCTCTGCCAACTTATAGGGAAAGGAAAAAAACAGGCAAGTGGAGATAGCCAAGAGTGGTTTGGAGAGAGGGTCCCCTATACCTCTTCTGTAAACAGTTTCACGCATCACGAAAAATTTGAAAAACAGCTTCACATTTACAGAAATTAGCAAGCAATCAGGTTTCATTTAAAAATGCAAAGGCTAAATCATGTTTCACATAAAAATACAAATTATATTCCTGGTTCTGATAATTTTTTGTTTTAGAATCCACATGTTTTTTGAGATTTTTGGGAAAAATAGCACTGTTTACATGTACTTTGATGCATTATTACATCCAAAGAGAGATACCCCGTTTTAACCTGGATTACAATGCTTATTGTTCTTACGGCATCTTACAGAGGGTCTGAAACATCCCAAGCTTTAAGTCTGCCCTCACATCACCTACCCTTTGCCAATCAAAACAAATGATACTTAAACAAACAGTTTTTGTTTGCCAACAGTTGAATTTCAAAATGCAGAATTTCTAACTTAGCTCTGATGCTTAGGGGAAAAAATTGAAGACACTATTCATCCCATATGATTTGTTTTATTTTATTCCCCTAAGCCTTGGAGCCATTTGAGTTTTGACTTATTGAAATATGGTAGCCATTAGTTCTATTATTTGTCATTTAATTTTTTAAAGACGTCTAAATTTGGGATAAAATAGAACATGTTTTATTACTACATACTCCACGCCATGTGCAAATGTTAAGATTGATCCACTTTTGCATCTTTACGTTTTAGTTTTCAATTTTCTTGTTAAACAAAAATTATACGTTTACTTTAGGTGATCCTGCTGGTCTTCTATGTCGTTTTAACCTGGATTACAATGCTTTTTCAGTGTAAGTGTAAATTACATGAAGCATAAGTATAAATTAAGTAAGTATAAAAAGTGCGTATAAAAAGTAAGTATAAAAAGTGTAAGTATAAATTACATGAGGAGTAGCTGTCATCTCTGCTTAACGGTGATCTATGTTTACCATCCAGTCATTAAGCTTGTCACAAAATCTTGTGCTTGGTCTGCAGTTGTGGTTCCCTTCACAAAGCCTCCTCTCCTTTCACTCTCAAGTACCTCTTGGCACTATCCCTTGCACTCTTAATCTGGGAGTGTATGCAAAGCATGATAACAAATGTTATATGTCTGCACAGGAAATTGTGTGAAGTGTGTTTAAAATGCCATTAGAATTTTAGACATATTTGAAGTTTGTATATAGTTATTAGGTAGAAATTATTATATTTTAGTCTGTATTTTAAAATATAAATGGAATTTTAGATACGTATATATACCGTAAGAAGTCATAGGGAACTTTTAACTTAACTTAACTTAATTTATTAGTAATTTTATTGGGAGTGCTCCCGATTAGTCGTCCTCCAGGCTGACCAGAAGTTTTAGACACTTAAATAAAGTTTATTGATTGATTGATTGATTGATTGACTGTCAAATATACAAGGAAATTTAAAATCTACCCTCAAAGAGAAATATTTATTCAATCCCATGTATTAAAATTTTGATTATGATTTTCTTGTAATATATTAATTATCAGATATTTTTTATCACATATTTTTATTACTGTGAAACTCAGAAAACCGTGAACACCAGAAATATTTATTGAATGTTATTATATAGCTAGGAAAAAGCCAAATAGGTGCAAGAAAAATAAACTGCAAACAGCGATGGTAATTATTTTGTAGTTTTGAGGTTTGCTTGTGTGTCCCAAACTTTATTGAGATATGTTCATTTATGCCACTTGCCAGTTTAAGTTTTCTGTTCTTGTGTACACAAACAAACAGTTTTTGTAACATCAACGAACATCATTAAATAGCTCTTCATTCAACTGCAAACTGGGTATTGGACAAACTCACTTGTGTTTTCTTGCCTGATTTTCACTAAATTTAAATGTAATACATTGTACTTTTTTTGCAGTGAAAAGCCAGTACCACAAAGAACATTTCCCATGCAAGGGGTTTTGATCAACACAAACACTGTTGAAGCTTTTAGAACTTACAATAAAATGGAGCTCATTCAGTCAGTTGGACAACAGGTAGTGTGGTAATGAGAATAGGAAGACAAATGTGTCATGGCTATCATTCATAAAAGGTTGCAGTCAAAGAGGCAAAAGCTCATATTATATATTTTTTACATAATATTGTAATGAAAAGTTTATCAAGGACTAGTCACAGACAGGGATAGACAGTCATTACATTTCTGGAGACTACTCTCTCGTCGACTGATTAACTAACTATGTACTAATCGACTTGGAAGTTGATTAGTACATAGTCACTGCTCAATGTAATATTATTTTATGATTACAACTAACTAGATGTTTGGAGAATGACTGTGCATGATCTGAAGGAGCTGCAGACCTTCCACACTTCCTGTCTCGGTAAAGTCTTACATACTGACAGTATACACAGTATTCTGCCACCTAAAAGGGACATGCAGTGATTACAAGTGATGGTCAAGTGATCCACACCTTGTTTGTCACGCCATTGAAAACACCTTCCCAAACCACAAAGAAACAAAACACTACTTGAAATGATACTTCTCAAACTCATTAATTGAAGGAGGTTTGGATACTTGGTCTTAATTAGCATAGAATTTGATGATTTTACTGCTCATTTTACTCCTAAGTTTTGTTTTGATTGAGAAGATATTTCAAACACTTGAGACAGTGTTTCACCAACTAATCCCAACACCTCAAATGTTGTCAAAAATGCTCTGCTGCATGTCATTACTTTCAACTCTCTTCCCGGTGTTTGGATATTCTGATGAAACACTGTCTCTTGTGTCTGATATATTATGTACATTTTAAACACTGGGTATCCTGTTATGTTCTCCTACATGTAAGCTGATTACTTGACAGAACTGATAGCAAATGAATCACATCTGAGTACCCAGGCCAACTCCTTTACTCTGCTTGGGAACAACATTAAACAAGTAACAACAACATGGCAAAACTGACCAATCAAGTTTGTAATACTAGAGTCAACACCACTGACTGACTTGTAAACAACATTTTATTTGTCTCAGGAAGTTAAAATATCAAATGAATAGAGGGGGTAACTTTCTAAAGAAACTGTGGTGCTGTGTTGGTGGGGAGTATAACAAGATAATTTGGTTTTATCAACTGGGTTGATAATGTGAATTGGCCACTGTAAAGAGATTCAATAGCTGACGTTTCGAGCGTTAGCCCTTCATTGGAGTGAATCCGGATTCGCTCCAGCGAAGGGCTAACGTTCGAAATGTCAGCTTTCAAATCTCTTTATGGTGCCCAATTCACATTATCAACTCAGTTGATAAAACCAAATTATCTTGTTAAAATATCAGTGTCAAACACAGGCAAATTTACACAAGACAAGCACACTGATTGGATGCTCTTAGGTTTGAACTGTAAATAGTTAATAATAACTCTCTGACTTACTTTCTTTTGTAGATATGGGATTCTATAAAATCAGGGAAAGCTATAGAGGACCCATCAGTGCTTGGTCAGTTTGTGCTTATCACCTTTGCTGTGAGTGACACTTGCGTTTTAGTTGTATGATGTGAGAGCTTCCAATCCCCCCTGAGTTATTGTGACAATGGGCCAACCTGGAGAAACTCAAAATGCATGAGAACATCAATTTTGGATACAAGTCTGCTGCCAATCTTTTCATCAAATCCTGGCCTGCTATCCAGACAATGGTTCATTTTCAGAGGCCTGCCACATGTACATGTCAACTGATAAGTATATTGGTTGTCCCCCTCCCTGAACCACTAGACTAGCTTATTTGTCGTAAATATAAAAATGTTACACTGGTTGAGAAAAGCTATTAAAAACTCTTTAAAACCCAATGTTTCAGCTATTAACGTAAGCCTTCTTCAGGGGTAATAAAAAATATAAAGAAGTAACAAGTTTATTTATCTATTCCATTCCATGCAAAGATTGCGATAAACACTACATGTACATGTACATCAGGGAGACCAAACGGAAATTCAATACTCCGCTCAGAGAACACCAAAAAGCATTGTACAAAAACATCCCAAGAAATCCGCACTTGCTGAACATTGTTTACAATCTGGTCATGCTATCTTGTGGGAATTGTCCACAATATTACATACCAGCACAAGTTGGCGAAAGCGATGCCTCTTAGAGGCTTGGGAAATTAATATGTGCTCAACCGCGATGACGGCATGTTCCTGCCCCAAGAATGCAGAACCTTGATTCTGTTGGATAAGAACTAATTGCCTAACATGCTTGGTTTTTATTAGCAACCACATGATCGTAAAATAAACTTGTCACTTCATTATCTTTTAAATTACCCTTGAAGAAGGCTTATGCTAATAGCTGATTGTTGGGTTTTAAAGATTTTTTAATACATGTAGCTTTTCTCAACCAGTGTAACATTTTTATATTTATCATGGAACCACCTGGTTACAAATCAGTTTTTAGCTTATTCATGTCAATCAATCAATCAATCAATCAATCAATCAATCAATCAATCAATCAATCAATCAATCAGTCGGTCGGTCGGTCAATCAATCAATCCTTTATTTGGCAACACAGGCCATGAATTGCATGATTCATACATTCAGTTATAATATTTGCAACCATATCATTATTAGGCAGCCAAAGGCTGATGTGCCTGGACCATCAAAGAGTAGGAGGAGATGATTATAAAAACAGAATCTAAACTGGGCTAATGCACATTTGAGAAGTTAGTTCTGACATAAGTCCTTCCATTATTCAGAACAAAAGTACGAAACAGTTATACCAAACAGCACTTTTCTTTTATTGCACCTTTCAATAACATGCAGACTCTGAAATTCAAAGCTCAACTGACAAATGTGTTTTTCGCTACCATCAATGAAATGTTCGGCTGCTCCTCCTAGCTTCCAACTATTGCCGAGCACTGTTTTGTTGTCTGAACTGTGCTCAATGATTTGATTACCACATGCTCAGCAGTAGCTGGAACCTGGGAGGAGCCACCAAACATTTGATTGACGGTAGCGAAAAACACATTTGTCAGTTGAACTTTGGATTTTAGAGTCTGAATGTTGTTGAAAGGTGCAGTAATATATGCTACAGTTTTATAATATGTTCAATCAAGCTTCTAAGTATGGACAAATATAGCTTTTCTATGAAACAAGTGAGACAATTAATTTTGTTGTGTATTAATGCTTGTCTTCAGGACCTGAAGAAGTACAAGTTCTATTACTGGTTTGCCTTTCCTGCTTTGTGTCCTGAGACCAGTGCTGTCAGTGTGTCTTCTCCTATTTCACTTCGTGATTATTTTACGCCTATGCAGGTTAGAATAGGGTGTGTTTAAGCAAAAAATGGTGAAATAACGAGATGGCACTGCACTACAGTTAGCCTAAATAGCACTCTGGTCCAGTTAGCCTGAACAGCACTCAGTTAGGCTAAAATATCACTGAATCAGCAATGGTTAGCTCTCAGTAATTTTGTGAGTTAACCCTTAATACAGACACCATATCCCACGGTGTCTCTTTCTTGTAGTGCCGTTTTTTCATTTTGCCATTTTGTGTTTGAAACATGCCCGTCAAAATACACATGAAATGAAGTTAATGTTTGTTTTTAACTGTGCATGCAAGGAAAAAGAATTTTGGCTCATTCATGGATAGCATTTAATTTATATACTGTGTTACTTGAAATAAGATAACTACCGAGTTAGGAGTTGAGTTGAGTTGAGTTTAACTTGAGTCTGAGTTGAGTTTGAGTTAATTTTGAGTTAAGTTTGAGATACCATTTTCTATATTTCTCACTAAAACAAGTGTTAAATGAGCAATCCTGATCACCTTTTATGGAAAATAAGCAGGTAATTTCACCGGTCAGTACAAAATGCAGACTGCAGACTGCAGACCGAGTACAAAATGCAGGCTAGGTACAAAATGCAGACTGCAGACAGTTATTTTAGGCACAATCAAATTACTTTGTTTTGGTTGTGTGTTGATACACCTTTTTCTTGCACAAAATCGAAAGGTATGTTCAATTCCACATCAAAGCTCTTCCCACCAGCTGTTTCATTAGCCGGTATATATAGAGCATCCACTGATATACAAATGTCTCTGTCTGGAAACTGCCTGGTTTCAAACGAAACGTGTGAGTGCTTGCACAATGTCGATGCACATAGATTATAAGCACTGAGGCATATTGGAGAAATGTCAATGCCTAATTATTTTCAGGAAAGAGGGATGTGAAACTTTTCTTTAGTACGTTTTTAGTCAAAAGTGTTAAAAAACAGTAACTCAAACTTAACTCAAACTTAACTCAAACTCAACTCAAACTCAACTCAAACTTAACTCAACTTTTAACTCAGTAAATAGCCGATCCCGTGTTACTTCTACATGTAGCTTATAATTTCTTTCTGGCTTTCCATTCAACTGATTAAGTAATTAAATACTGTTACATGTACAAAGACGTCATCCTCTCTGGGTGCTCTGTTTCTATTGTCAGTTTCAGAGAGTGCACATTTTATCTAGCAACCAAAACATTGACTTGTTTACAGTAAATTTTACAATATTTCCATCTACAGAGGTGTACATGTACAAATAAAAGTTTATGTTAATTTAATAAACTGTTGTTATCACAATCTAGATTGCTAGTCTCCAGTCATCATATGATTCTCTCAGCATTAATGGCCTAGGTGAGTAATAACATTTTTTACAGCTGATACAATATGCTATCATATTAAGTAGTTTTAACAAAATAATTTTGATAATTTAATAATTTTATTATACTACTGTTTGATCTGTAACTGTATGTCCAGAACTCAGGGAAGGTTCATTACTTGTTGTGATTAGGACCTGGATTTTTTCTCATCAAGATCTCTGGTAGTACAGTCACTTTGGGTCATGTTAATGAATGGAAGACATTTTTTAGTGTGGATGATTCAGAGGTGAGAAACAAATTTTGATTCTGAAAACTTGCGTGGGCAAATCATTCTAGTTTTTATAACTATTTTGACAGCAAATATGACAGTCTGAAATCAAGTTTCAGGAAGCAGTTAGGTTTTACTATCATAAATATTGTATTTTAAAAGCATCAATGAGGTTTCTGACAGGTCACATGACACATTACATTACATAACTAGAAAAGACCCAATAGCTGAGAATATTTCAAGCCTTATTTTTTATCCTCCCTTGTTTTGCGAAAACAGTTTTAAGGTCATTTCACTGAAATAGAACCTGCACTGAGATTTTTGTAAAACTTTGCCTATTTTACAAAGGACGTAAGTTGAGGTTTTTGGCATAGCTTTGTGAGGGGGACATTGGGAGGTTCTGAATGCTGCGATACAGCAAAAAAAATTGGCAAATACCACAATATTTCAAAAAAAATTTCCAAATACCATTACACAGCAATACCGAGTTGAATTAAATATTTAAATATGATATTAAATGTCATGTCAGTACAAAATCACACAGCTGTGACTTGTAATTGGCCGCTGAAATGCTAGCCTGCATAGCAAGCATTTCCTTGGGGTTCAGGAGCAAAGAATTACCATGCAAAAAAGGGTGCTCCCCAACTCCATGGAAATGCTTGCTACACAGGCTACTGAAATGCTGAAATTGTTGATGGATTAGAAATGGTCATTATCAATTATGATCAAGTTTTTTTGAGGGGTATTGGGAAGCTTTGTAGTTTTATTGAGAAGTTGAATTCCACATATTGTCTTCAATTTTATTTGTTGTACAGTTTATGGTAGGTTTTGCTGATCCATGCACTATGGCTCAAAATCCAGGCTGGCCTCTTAGAAACTTCATTGCCCTGTTGGCATATCATTGGTTAGTGCGGTGTTTACATTAACTGTGTCTCACTGATTTTGGATTTTTTTCATTAAACCAGTCTATTTTTTATCAAAGTGGTATATTCACTAAAAATATGATTATAATTATCCTTGGTATTCTTATTATTGCTAATTGAGGCTTTGATGGAAAGTGATGGGTTTTTTTTCCGGCAGGTTAATTGATTGTTAAGTGGTAATGGTCTTTTTTCCAGCTTGTCTAGTTTTGGTGCTGTGTGTGCACCTTACATGTATCAGTCACTAACAATAGAATACCAGACATGTAGGCTCACAATTGCTATTGTGAGCCATTTTAGGCCATTCAGGGTGCTACCAATATTCTTGTCCTAAGACATTTATTAATAGACCCTTCACCTATGCCAGATCAGACCCACCCAGTAGAATCTCTGTATCATCTTTTAATCACATTTGAATATGCTTTTATTTCAGTTCTAAACATTCTTATTTCCAAATAAGTTTATTAATCTAATGTAGATGCTTTTACCTGCATCAGCAATCATATCTGTACACAGGGAAAATTGCCCCTTGCCATTTTTCCTATATATGTTATTAGTTATTTTTACTAAGATGGTATCAACTTTTCTATGATCTACTTTGTTACTATCATGTGTGGAATGATATATTTAGCCTGGTAATTTAGCACTAATATGTGATACATGTCTCCATTTTTATTAGTGTCATCTCCTGTTTTTCTCGCTCTATTTGCTTCAGGGGTTCTACCATGACAAATGTTAAGGTTTTATGCTGGAGAGATCAAGTGAGATCTGGAAAAAGAGAAACTTCTCATAGCTTGGTGTTGAATATCAAACTGCCATCTTTTTCAGAAAAAGGTAATTATCAACTGCATTGCTAAATGAACATTGAGAGCCAGAGGCATCCAGGAGCTTCCACTGTTGGCAGCCATCTCCCAGGTGCAGACTGCTCCCATTGGCTGGCAAATCCTGGAAACCGAACCATGAGCCCCCATGCAGAAGGGGAGACAGGCACCCATCACACTGAATTAACAGTGGAAAGAGGGAGGGAGGGGAGGGGGAATGCTTGAAGACGTGCTTCTGTGCGAAGCAACACTTACTCTAAACACCATCACTGTGAAGGCTACCAACACGTCTCAGTCCAAGAGCACATGGAATCCTGGTGCATGTACATATCAAAAACACCGCTGACTACGACGGAAATGCAGGCGCTCTTTGTTGTTAACTCTGTTAAATTGCATTCAACTTCATTTAGAGAAACATATGAACAGCACAGAATTGGTCACTATCCACAAACAATTGAGACAGGACTTGTTATACCTGTGCTTCCTTGGCCAAGCATGATACTTTTTCACTACTTCCATCACCTTGAATATTAAAATTTTCCATTTGAATAGAACTGAAATATATGATCTCTGATAATTTGCTGAATACATGTCGAATACTCTTTTAGCAGAAGGTCCTAAATGTGTTGGTTGGGAGAAAAATAAAAGTCAAAAGCTTGCACCAAGGATGGTGGATCTAAGTGCTACTATGGATCCTAAAAGGTAATATTAAGATTTCTTTACATCTCACCATCAGACATCAAACTGTCTGTGTGTGGGTATTTGTCAGGTTTCCCTTGGCTTGTTCCAGGACCAAGTTTAAAGCAGGACGTTATCTGCCGTTTATGGTGATCAAATATTTATCAGTGAATGTATTTATCGCAGCTGTGCAGAGAGCTGTGTGGAAGGCAGTAATGGACTGTTTGTTTTAAAGTTCAATTGCAACTAACTGGGAATGGTTAGTGTTGTCATTGATAGATGGAATTTCATACCCATACTGTGTTTTAAATTCTATTGTTTGATGGTAAGGTAGAATGGCCTTAATGTTAACACATTGGACCCTGGATCAAGTGGTGTAGGTTTGAGCCGGCCTGCCAGCTGGGTCACAGTGTTACATTCTTGGGTAAAACACTCTCACGCAGTGCCTGACTCTCTCCACCCTGAGGAGTACATGGACTAGCATCCCACCCAAGGGGAGTAGCTATTCTTCCTGCCGCATCATGCTATGGAAATCCGACTTCTTTTGACAAAATATCTAATTTGCAATTCAACCATAGGCTTGCATCTTCATCTGTGGACCTTAACTTGAAGCTAATGCAATGGAGACTGTTACCATCACTGGAACTTGACAAAATTTCACAAACCAAGTGCCTCCTGCTTGGTGCTGGAACTCTTGGTTGTAATGTGGCAAGATGCCTCATGGTATGTTTGTGAATTATAATGAAACTATCAGAAATCATTATTAAAAGTTATGTTACAATCATTGAAAGGGATAACCAGTTGATAAAAATTTTCTTTATCCTTTCGAATGCTCAGTCACTACAATGTAATGAACAAGCATTAGGTGTGAGGTTTAAATAGAGATTTCTTAATATGCATGTTTACCATTGGTATCAAAGCAAAGACTTCAGCCACCTGTGTCACAACCATATTTAGTGTCCAGCGTAATAATTGTACTTTTTGTTTTCTTGTCTTTTAAGGGCTGGGGTGTTCGCACCATTACCTTTGTTGACTATGGTAATATTTCATTTTCCAACCCTGTGCGTCAAACCCTGTTCGAGTTTGAAGACTGTCAAAATGGAGGAAAACCCAAGGCTGACACGGCAGCTTCTGCCCTGAAAAGAATATTTCCTGGTGTGGTAAGATAAGGCTAATTCACAAGCTATGATCTTCTTTTCTTTTCCATCTTTTTGTGCTTTATTTCAATGGCCTGTGTTAACGTTTGACTGCACAAACCAATTATATTTGAAATCAGTGCATTGCCATCAAATAACGTGAATGGAAACGTGAATGAATGCAATGTAGAGGGTTCAAACATAAGATGATGCAGAGTTTCTGAGTGATATAGGCTAGTTTCCTTTTGGCTTTGCGTTTTGTCTCGAGTCTTTGTATGAAAATGTGTTCATGCAGATCAGTCACGTTTTCAAATGAACAGTTTTGCACTTGTAAGGCACCTTGGAAATGACTGATTGGCGCAACCGACGCTTTGAAATGGGGCACATACACCACTTACCTCCTCCCCCTGCCTCACTCCTCCAAAAACGTGACCATCACCCGTGCAGTTGGTATGTTAAGTAAGATGCCTTATATTGTCTTTATTTGCTCTTAGAATGCGTCGTCGTGCCAGCTGTCAATTCCCATGCCAGGACATTCTGTCGCGCAATCTCCAGGTACCGAACATTTTGTTATTTTATGAAGCCTCTTTATAATGCTTTCCTGCGTTTGCGTGATACTTTGGCTCATAACGGTTAGTGTTTTCTCATCGCTATTAATGTGTTAATTTCTTACAGAGGAAATAGAAAAAGTTCAAAAGGATGTCAGTAAACTTGAGGAGCTGATAGACGGTCATGATGCTGTCTTCCTTCTTATGGACACACGAGAGAGTCGCTGGTTACCAACAGTTTTGGGTGCCCTGAAAAGGAAGGCAAGAACAACTATATGACAACTGCGCAGCAGTTTTTGACCTGACCGTTGTTATAACACGAAGGCCTTAATTAGAAAACTGCACAGTTTTAAAACCTTCCCTGAATATCTTAGTTTTGTATGCAGTGCAGTCACTGAGGATAGATTTGATCTTGCTTAACAGTAGGGGTCTGACAATCTCTTCTGGGATTCAGATCCACATGATGATCAGGAATCTGTCGGCAATACAGGGGAATGGCGAGAATGGGTTGAACTCGACACTCGGTAACACGCAGAGAAATGTTGATGATTTAAGTGTTAGAGAACTGAAATTTCTTTTGAAATGTTCCGAATTGCGTTACAGTATCTTGGTAGCAGAATCCTACGAAGCTAGATATTATTGTTCTTTTCCGCAGTAAGAACTTTGTTCGTTTATTTATTTAAAGGATGTCAGTAAACTTGAGGAGCTGATAGACGGTCATGATGCTGTCTTCCTTCGTGTTACTTTTATGGTATAGTTAGGTTCCAATGTTTGACATGTGACATGTTTTGTTGTTGTTTAGTGTGTCATTACAGCAGCTCTTGGTTTTGATACATTCCTTGTGATGCGACACGGTGCCAGAGACACTACGCATGCGGCCGAGTGTCAAGGAGCGGCCAGGCTCGAGTCCATCCCAGGAACCTCTTTGGGTTGTTATTTCTGTAATGATGTGGTTGCACCTGGAGATGTAAGTCGCCAAACTTAATTATCATTTGATGCATTGTCTCCCTTTCTTTTCATAGGCCGAGAGTCCACCACGTGACCTGTAAATAACTGCCCACAAATAATGGTCTGCTCATGCGTAATACCGTCTGAATGTGCGTTGTAGCTAGTAATATTCTGCTCATGTGTAATTGTAACCACGCTCTTGTGTGAAAAATGACAGATCGCTTTCCTGAGCTTTCAGAGAATTATTTACCAGCAAACATGGTGATCGAATGATAAAACAATTAATGAACTCGGTTATCGCAAAATATCGTGATTTTGCGCCTTCGGCTTCGGCAAAAAATTGATCTGCTTGCCACAGACAAATCACGAGATTTTGCTCAACGTTGTCCAATAATTGTTAATTATTTGTAGTACAGGTAACGTGAAACCTTCAAGCATGAAGTGAAACTAGCATTTTACAAACTTAGTGTGACCTAATCTCTTATATGTCTGGTAATGGTTTCCAACCCTTTGCAGTTCTTACACATTGATGTATCAATACTACCACTGTTTGCCACTTGGTGTTACAATAATGGTATCCAACGAATGCCCGACCATCAGTGATTAAGTTATTGTTTTCCCGACATAACAGGTTATCATTTACTTTTTGGTGCGTTTAACTCAAGAACGAGCTTTTAAGGAGTGGTAGTGCAGACCTTTTTAGCTTGGGCGATTTGTTCTCCCATTACAGACCACGTGACCTCTAGAGAATTGTTTTTTTATTGCATAAAACGTACAACAGTTTTTAAAGACATGTTTCGGCATGCTTATGCCATCTTCAGTTTAATAGAGTGACTAATGATACGTGACACAAGTTATGTACTACAAAATATGAATAAATTATTTACAATATGCATTACAAAACAGTGGAAACGGAAATTACAGAGTTAAAAAGGTGTTGAAGTGATGTAACTGTTTGTTAAGGTCAGGTTTGTTCTTACTAATATAAAAGGCTTCTTTAAGTTTAAGATCAATAGAGCTATTCGCTGAGTCTAAGATGCGAAAACAAGAAGGTGTGTACATGCCCCTGCATGAAGAAAATTGAGAAAGATGTTTAAAAATATGCGAGTTTTTATCGCTTACTGTATGTTCTTTAATCCTGGTAGAAAAATGGCGACTGGTTTCACCAATATAACAGGAATTACATCCCGCACAAGTAAATTGATAAACTACCATGGATTTTAGAGCATCAGGAGTACGATCTTTAAAACTGAACATATTCTTGATTTTGAAAGAAGTAAAAACTAATTTGATATTAAGATCCGTTTAACGTTGCGGCTTTTTTAAACATCTTTCTCAATTTTCTTCATGCAGGGGCATGTACACACCTTCTTGTTTTCGCATCTTAGACTCAGCGAATAGCTCTATTGATCTTAAACTTAAAGAAGCCTTTTATATTAGTAAGAACAAACCTGACCTTAACAAACAGTTACATCACTTCAACACCTTTTTAACTCTGTAATTTCCGTTTCCACTGTTTTGTAATGCATATTGTAAATAATTTATTCATATTTTGTAGTATATAACTTGTGTCACGTATCATTAGTCACTCTATTAAACTGAAGATGGCATAAGCATGCCGAAACATGTCTTTAAAAACTGTTGTACGTTTTATGCAATATTTATCATTATTGCTAGTATTACGACCTTATGGAAAAATTGTTTTTTTATCCATCTTAAAATTATTCATTCATAAACACCCGACTGTTAAAAAAATTGGAAAGCAAGAATTCTCAAGAGTATCATCACATTGTCTGAAATGTGGCAACAAACCGCCTAAACTAAAAAGATCTACTAAGCCGCAAGTTGTGAAGTCTGTGATTAATGACGAGCTCGCTGTTGCGTGTAAGTGGTTTGATGACAATAAGCTTGAACTCAATCCCACTAAATGTAAAGCCCTAGTCCTAGCGAACAAACACTCTCTTAATTTGAAATTCACCATCAGTGATATTCAAATTCCATGTGTTGATCACCTTGAGCTTTTGGGTGTTATTATTGATAACTCTCTACTCTTTGACAAACATGTAACTAAGATCACCAAGAAAGTAGGAAAGCAACTGGATGTTTTATGTAGGTTTAAAACGATACTCTCGGCTTCTTTAACAAAATTATGCCTGTATAATTCATTCATCATGTCCTATTTTACGTACTGCTCCACCGTCTGGCACAATTGTCTGAAATCTGACTGTCAAAAGCTCGATAAACTAAATGAGAGAGCTCTAAGGTACATTTATAGTGGGCGATCACCTACAAATGCTGGGAAATTAACTGAAAGAACTGGCTACACTCTAGCTGATCGACGTATACAAGATATGTTAATCTTAGCTTTTAAAGCTGTCAACAACCTTCTTCCTACATATTTAAGTGACTTGTTTACTATTCATGAGAACATTAAGAATCTAAGGGGCACCAACAAGCTTGTCATCCCTAAAGTTAACACCACCCGTCATGGGACTAAGTCCGTGGCCTACACTGCTTCAAAAGCTTGGAATTCACTTCCGGATACACTACGCTGTATGAAGACACTTAAAGATTTTAAGAGTGCGGTTAGATCTATTGTAAATTTACATATGTTAACTAGTCTTAGCTATTATATATTTATATCTTGTAATTTTTTAATTTCAATTTTCTTTCGTTTAAAGTTATTTTTCTCGGTAAATTAGCATAATCTTGCTAGAGGCCTAATCAGCCTCATCAACCCGAGTTGAAGTAAAGTTATCTATCTATCTATCTATCTATCTATCTAAGCCATCAAAATACAAGTCCTGGAAACGGTTAGGAATCGTTACTAAAAACCTAAGTTTATAGTCACAAATCAGAAACCTTTTCCAATACAATGCTGTCGTGGTATACTGTCTCTCTTATAGCTCTCTCTTCAGCTCGTTTCTAACGAAATAGCTCTTCAGCTTCTTACACAAACTTCGTTGTCACTGACTCACACCTCCCGTCAGTTGGAGAAATATTCTGCAGTAGTAAAATAGAGTTTGTTGTGGATGCTATTTTCTCCTATGTTCTGTCATTGGCTGTGTGGCTCGTGAGAGATAGCCGGGTGTTGAATGCATGGTGTGCTTTGAAAGCAAATCTTGTGCATGGTTTAATGGCAACTTGCACAAGCTAAAGAACCAGCCTCTACTGAAAAGAAATGTTTTAGAGCCACCTGCCATATCGTAACGTTTTTAAGGCAATAATATAGAAGTCGGGGATTTCATTCTGAAACAAATGTTCTGGGCACAACGCATAACTATGTGGTAAGAGACAGTCGCGATATGACAAACCGCTAAGTCTTGAAAATTCCATATTTGGCATCATCACCAGTATTTTAGCAGTGGTGTTGTAAACAATTGATATGGGTTTGTGTATAACTTGCAGTCTACTCGTGATCGCACCCTGGACCAGCAGTGTACAGTATCCAGACCTGGTATGTCATATATAGCCAGTGCCCTGTCCGTAGAACTGCTGGTTTCTCTCACTCAACATCCTTTAGGGTAAGTTTAGAGGCGTGGGGTACGCTGTGTCTACACAGCGCCAAACGCCATGCAAAATGTAGTGAATAATTTACGTGAAAGTGTCATTTCTTAAATAAATACAGTCTGTAGACTCGAGATACCATGTTTCTGTGATTCAACACCCCTCCGCGGTGTCCTCATGGTTAGTGCGCTCGTCTCCGGATCGCGCGGTCAGAATGAATATACAAGATCGCGCTCTCAGAATGAATATATAGGCTGGATGTATAGTCAGCTAAAATAGGTGTCCACTGTGCTTAGCATAGGCAATGGTATGGTGCGGTGCGGTGCGGTGCGGTGCGGTGCGGTGCGGTGCGGTGCGGTGCGGTGCGGTGCGGTGCGGTGCGGTGCGGTGCGGTGCGGTGCGGTGCGGTGCGGTGCGGTGCGGTGCGGTGCGGTGCGGTGCGGTATCGTCCCATGAAACCATGCCATTGTCTACAATTATAGATGTAACCATAGGTCTTTATACTGGGATTTTTTAGGTAAGATTATTCTTGGTTTCTACTGACTTGGTGTTCAGCCGATAGACACAGCCTTGCGTTGTTGGCCATCTCACTAAGACAATGAGTTTTTTGTTATTTTCAGTATTGAAGCTGCAGCTGATACCAGCGCTAAAGACGCGCATCTAACAGCTGATCTCGAGTGCCATCTTGGGCTTGTACCTCATCAGGTTAACTATGCATCAGTTTTATCCTACTCCTGACTGACGATTCATTCGTCAGCATTCACTTTTCATATCCCACCTTTCTTACTTTTGTTAAACGCGAGGTGCGGTAGCCTGGTCGAGCGAAACTGCATTGAACTTTACCTCGCTTCCACACCTATTTTTATTCTTATGTGGTTTCACACATTCACTTCTATATAACGTTATCAGTCTTGCAATAATTTGCATTTGATCATGGCGACATGTCGCCGAAACGTCATGTTTTTACATCGCTATACTATTTATTATAAAGTGTTTGTCTTTCTTTAAGGATTTTACTCGGGTTACTATTGCTGTATTATGTTTGGCGGGCATGCACGGGACCTCATGAGCCTCTCTATACTTGATTTGTCGATTATTTAGTGCTTTTTTAAAAGTTGAACAAAATCACTATTCATTTTTTTCCAGATTCGGGGATTTCTTTCAAGATACCATTTAGTTCTTCCTGCAAGTCTGGCCTTTGACAAGTGTATTGCATGTTCTTCTAAGGTAGGTAGGACTAACTTTACCTTCAGTGCTCTTGCTTTCAGACTGACTTGAGGAGCAGAAGGGGAGGGAGGGAGGGAGGGAGTGAAGGGGTCATGTATCGCTTCTTTCTCTTCTTCCCATCATCGCATCCCCCTCAGTGTCTGAAGCAACTTGAACTGAACATGACTCGGCTTCATCGTTTTGCTACAATGGCATCAATATTGACACGACCGTCCCTTATATTACCATTATAGTCTTTAAAACACGACTTCTTTGAGCAGGCAAGTTTAGTTGGACTGTTTCACGTGAGTGTTCACGTGACCTTTTTTTTTTTTTTTTTTGTCAGGTTTTGTCCAGCTATCAAGAAGAAGGATTTTCATTTCTCATGAAGGTTTTTAATGTTCCAAGCTACTTAGAAGATTTAACAGGCCTAACACAGCTTTTACAGGACACAAGAGTTAGCGAGGTTAGTAAAATCACAGGGAGCACACAATTTTGCTGAGTAGGAAGAGAGTAAATAAAGGAATGAAATGAATGAATAGTTTACCTTTGTCTCCTGTTCTTACGCAACCTTACAGGAAAAACCGCTACCTACAAGTCCCGTGTAACACTGTAGCGCTTATTCGTACCTAGGCCTTTTCGCGCAAATATGCGAATTACTAACAAATATGCGACATCTAGTCTCTTAAACTGCTAACTTCTCGGATACCAACGTTAGTGTGGCTAGTACACAGGGAACAGAGGAGTCCTATTTGAACATTTTTTCAAGTTAAATTCGCCGTACAATTGTAGTGCGAACTGATCGATTTAATTTTTTGTTGATTCAAATGACCTCAAAATCAAACTGTATACATGTAATCGGGTTGCGATGATTAAATCTACTATAAATAGACATATAAAGCTTTTCGTGAGAGCTGTTGTGTGACTTTGTGATAAGATAGCTCATCAGCCCATTCAAGTGTTAAGTGTGTCAGCTTGAACAAGCCCAAAAATTTTTGTCTGTGGGCAAAATTTTAATGCTCGGATTGCATTTCAGTTCGTGAAGTTCTATCTAGATGTCCTCGATCGCTCCCGCTATGCGGGATTCGTCTTCCAATGCGACTTATGCGAGTTTGTCCTCAAGACTGAGCAGGATTTTCTCGCCGTGGAAACTTGTAATCTGACGTAATCATGAGCCTTTTAGAGGTTCGCAAGACCGCGGTGTTCTTTATTGGAGAATTTGTCGGCAAATGCTACGGTGTCCTCAACGAAACTGTTCGCTTTGATTTCCGAAGTTTAATTTCGGAAGCTCAACCCTCCAGTAGAAGTACCGTCGATATGTAGAGAAGATTGCCTCTTGTCAATCTTTACTAAACTTCAAACTTCGGAACGAAAATTTACAGTAGCAGCTTGCAGTAACTTCACTCCTGTCATCTAATATTTTCCCAATGCGTATTGCAAAAGCCAACATTTGGTCTTATTTAGAGTTAACTGTTAATTTAAGATTAGACTTGTGATAGAAATGTTAAATGAACTATACCCAGAGAGCAAACAAAGTAAGTTTCCATTTTTAGTGCAACAATCGCAACTAGACCTAGTATTGTAAAACGATACATGTGCCTGCAATATTGACAAATACAGTGATTTCAGAAACTTTATCTACTGGTCAGCGGAATTACTCCAAAAAGTTTACAGATGATGGAAGGACATCATTTGCATATCATTTGCATAATCTGCACCACCACTAAAACCTTATAGATTGCTTACGCAATTTCCGGGTTAAAAACGGCCCCAAAGTTCAGAAAATTAAAATAAAATAAAATAGCCCAAAAAATTATGCGCACGCTTAGCATATTTGTAGAGCGTGGTAATGATTCAAACGTCACGATGGCTAAGCTAATTGAAACTTTTGAATTGCATTATCCAATGATCCAATTTTTTAAAATATTATAGATAATTCTTTATTGGAAGTGCTTATACTGAAGCGTACAATGCAGGGCCTTGTGTAGCCTGCAAGTAGGCTCTCGTTGGAGCACAAGCGCGCGCGGCGTAGCCGCGAGACGAGAAAGCTTTTCCGTGGCGCCTCTTCACCAGACTCCTTCCCGTCGCTTCGCCATTCGCACGTGTGACTCAAAGGTGAGCCTGCTCGCAGGCCAGGCCTCGTGTGGAAGAGGAGACCGCGTCATGACTGCTTGCTGTTGGTACACGTAATAACGTACAGATTTGCTGGAATTTCCCAAATTTTGCAATTAAGTGATGTAGGAACTTATGTGATCATTTTAACAGATTGAAGCACAGTTCAACTGCACAGAATTAAACCTTTTATCAAACATTCACTTTGGTTTAGGTTTGGGAGCTGAGCGATGAAGAAACACTGGAATGATGTGCTTAACTTGTCATGCGCCGTGTGGTGATCACAGTGAAGCTAAATTCAGCACAGAAAAGGAAAGATTATCAATTTGTACCTGAAAATAAACATCAAGCGTCATTTAGTGGAAAGAAGACAGGAAGAAGATAAAGATAAAGTGAGAGGAGAAAAGATTCTGTCCCTTTGTGACAGAAGATGAACTGCAAGCTAAATTCAACATAACAAATATTGTGATTTGTTACTGAGGAAAAAAAGGATCAAGATTAATTGAGTGGAGAAAAATGCTGCCTTGTACCCGAGTGAGGAACAAAGAAATGAAAAGCAATGTTGTACCTCTCAGTGATTGTATACTGTTCATCATTGCAATTTTCACAGAAGTCGCGATGTCCCTGGTATATCTGTTTGTTTAAACAACTTGAGCACGTTTTTTAAAAATTAGTCTTTTTTATGGAAACATTAAAAGCCAAAATTACACAGATCTTCGAAGGAGAAATAAAGATGTAGAATATAAAACAATCATAGTAGTAAAGTATTATCGTTTTTCTCATCATGTAGTCATTTTGGACGTTGATCGAGACGTTTTGATTGCGTAAGCGTAATTAAGTATTCCCGTCCACACCAGTCAGGCGATCGTTCATGGCAAACTACGACGCCAGTCATGATCACGTGTAAATTACGTGGCTTAGCATGGCTAGACGTCAGTGTTTGTTTATATGAGAATAAGTAAACGGAAATAGTTCTCCGTTTATCAATTTATCCTCGTAAGAGAACGTGTATTGCGTAAACATACACGTGTGAACGGGGTCTCATTTTCTAATTGAAAACGAAGAACACAAGTTGTACTCTATCCAAAACATAGAAGTGCGTCGTACAGTGAAACTTAAATGAGACTTTTTCTGAAATAAACGTAGGCTACGAAAATTCAAAGTTCAACACGTTTGAACTGCAATGTCTGTTTACCCTCGCACAACATTCAAAATTCGTTCACTATCAATGCATTTGGGACTAATTTTAATCAAGTTTGAAGCAAATAGCTACTCTCATTCACAAGTATATCGTTATCTATGGTCACCCGAGAAAAAGATGGTGGATCGAACAGCTTGTTTAGCTGTTTATTACAATTTGTTGTGGCCAAACCCTGTGAAGGTCCCCGAGTAAAAGTACCAAAAGATATGAGCCCTGCTGAACACGACCTGCATGCTTCGTCAGTAACAAAAATTATTCCGTGAAGTGAACGGCATAAATAGGTCATCATAACTTAGTAGGCCAACTGACGGAGCTTCACAAAGATGTTTATAGTCAGTTAAACTGAGACGCCCACATCCTGCTACGTCGAAATAATTGTTAGGTAAACTAGTGCAGAATCCGATAGCTTGTGTTGAGGTACTACTTAGGCTTCGTCCACACTACGCCGGGGGCATTTGAAAACGGAGGTTTCAAACTGAAAACGCATCAAATGTTTTCCGTCCACACTACGCCAGAGGAATTTAAAAAGGCGCAACAATCGCCAGTCATTTTGGATTTGTTTGAGGAGAACACGGTCGGGAAATCACGTGATTAACGTGACGTCTTCGTTTTCGAAAAGCTCCGTTATCAAAATGTTTCCCGTCCACACGAAAACGAAAACCCAGCGTTTTCAAATTCCTCCGGTTTGAAGAGCGTGTTCGAAAATCTCCGTTTTCGTGACGGATTAGTGTGAACGGTAGACCTAACCGTAGAAATAAAGCTGGGTTTTCAAATTTCTCTGGCGTAGTGTGGTTGCCGCCTAGATGCACAACGGCTTTTAATTAATTAAGCAGCCACATTGCCAACAGGTTTTGAGACGTTAGCTCTTAACGAAAGCGTACAACTGACAGCCGTGTAATTTGGACAAGTCTTGGGCGGTGAGAACTGAAAGAAAGAAAAGAAAAGAAAGACGTGTCAGTTTGTCAGTTCAATAACTAACAGTCTCCATGGATAGAAAGAATGGTACGTAGACAAAATTGAGAGGGGATCAAGAAGGATAAGCGTCAAGAAAGTTTGTATAAAGTTGGACTTAATGCTAGGCTGACCTGAGTCACAAGTTGCTGACACAGACAGTTTTAACACGCTCTCCCGTTGATCAAACATCATGGCTACCTGTGTCAAACACACACAAAATATGTAAACTTAGTAGTAAGATAAAGCAGCACTAAAGCGCGCACCAACAGTGAGTGCAAAGAGAACGTCAAGTTGGAGAAGGCAAGTTTCAAACCGAGGAACTAAGCCGCAATGAACGGTACGGGCAATTCTTTTTCAAGTAGCAGGAGGTACGATGCATTCATCAAGATTTTCTTGGCAACATTATACAATATCACAATTACTAGATTCGGATATATTGTCGCCTCTTAGATTTCGCGACGTCCAGAATAATGAAGGGAGGACTTGTCAAATGTCTTTTTTTACTCCGAAAACTTAAGATTTAAAAAAAAAAAAAAAACCATTCCTGCATGTTTTTAAGCTTTTTTAAATACAAATGTGTCAACCGAAATTACTGTGAATTGAAATTAATCAATTTTCATTTCATTGATGTGTACTGATGGAGAATTTCGTTATTTTGACTAACGGGACTGATTATTCGCGTAAATTCTAGGCACATATAAAAAATAGCTTGAAATAGTTTTATAACTGAACTTCTCAGAATGGAACACGAAGTACGTACCTGTCGCTTAAGTTGATCAAGTGTAATAACTGAAGTCCCGTGAGGATTTTCAAGAAGAACAGTTCCCTTGAGGTCTGCAGCTCCACACAGCTGAACATTGACAAACCTACACACTGGTTCTCCTCCTGCTGCTGTTATCTTGTTGTCTTCTTTCTGGTGGCCTCGTAGCAGCTTCAGATCAAGCATGCTGCCTTTCACCTACAATTGATAAAAAAAATCCTCGGAAATATTCATCAAGATAACTGTGACATTCTACTAACCCGACACAGTGAACCATATCAAATATTAGCGAGTTTCAATCACGAGGAAGGAAGGTGGATGAGTTACAAGTGTTACTTCAACGTTTCAGTAGGCCAAAAAAATGCTTGTTATAATGAGCCACTGCTACAGTGAAAGTACAGTCATCCGTGCAATGTGAAGCAACCCAGAAAGATGCAGAGAAACCCTAGACCTCTTTGATACTGTTTCAACGATTTTTCGCACAGCTGACCTAAAAAGAAGGAAATTCTCCTCAAACCGTATGCTTCAAATTCAAAAACCATGCAACGTACCTCTGTTTTCTCGCTGATTATCAAAGGAAGGTTAGGCGAGTGGGAGTTGGGCACGAGTGGCTGTTTGACACTATCTTCGATGTATTCTTTGTGCGTGTTGATAACGTCATTTAAGTCTTGTTCATCTTGCGTGACGTCAAACACAATGGTGATGTCATCACACGGCTGAAGTTGCGCCTGTTGAAACAGTTGCTGTTAGCAGCGAACTGAACTTCCAAAAATGTTAAAAGAAACTTGAGTTTATTCGTTTCAGTTTTCCTTGAACACTACAGAACTCCGTAGCCACAAATCGATATGCAAAGTAACCAACTAAGGGAAAATAATTATCAGTACAGCTTATCTTTACAGTAACTGGGCTATTTCCAAATTTCCTTCTGCCTCTGTTTCAAGAGAAATCTTCGAGCGAGGCCATTAGATGAAAATCTGTTTCACCTCTACGTTCATCTATTCTTATCTGAAAAATTTTGCAGGACTAGTTAGCACACGCAAATGGCTGATTTTAAGGGATAATTATAAAACAAGGTCTAAAACTAGTTTCGAGTTTACACAATAGAGATCACTGTAAACGCAATTGTGGTGATTTACACAGTAAATCTCAATTTATCTATAAAATTCCCTGAAGTTTGGCTTCAAAGTACGATTTGCGGAAAATATTAACATTGATGGAACTGCGTACGCTTTGTAGTTTTGATCGCTAGGAACTACAAATGATGTTGTAAACAACACCTATGTGACCTTCATTGCACATAAAAGGAAACCAGTTTGACGCTGCCGCAAACTGGTACCTGTCCTGTGGCGTGCTGTGCTGTGCTGGAAACGTAGTTTTGTTCTATGTTACCTTTTTTCGTAATTTCTGAATACGATTCACTACTTCTCGTGCCACACCCTCAGATAACAACGACTGATCCGGAGTGACATCTAACAGAATAAGCACCTTGGGAGAGAAATGAACATCACTCAGACTGACGCTAATCCCTGCATAGATTATCACCTGTGGTTGTTTAGTTCAGGTGCCTCGGCAGATCTTTCACCCCCGAGCATTCATTATCGTAGCCCTGACAGGCTTCAGAATTGCTTCAGTGAAGCTAAGTGATGCAATAATACTACGTTGCACAGACGAAGTCAAAGCGTTTCATGCACTGGTTAAACTATGTCTAAATATGGTCTTCAATATGTTATTCGAAGTAATCCCATGGAAATCTCGGGAAAGTTCATTGACGAAAAAGACCATTTTCATTTCCCCCTAAAATGTTTCATACACCGCTCTAAATTGAACAGAGTGCGTGGCAGAGTGCGTAACAATTAGACCCGTAGCCCTTGAGGGCGAAGGGTCTAATTGTTTTAGTATCACTCAACCAGTCGGATAGAAAAGGCAATAATAAAGTTAGCAAATGCAACTTGAAGAAATATTTATTTGGGAATAAAACGAAAGAAAGCGTCACGCTCGATTGCGCCAATTTCGCTACTCGAGGACTATTACTAATAGTCCTCTAGTAGCGTAGCCAATTAAAATGCATGATTTGCATTAGTCCACTAGTTGGGTGGTACTAACCTTGGTTAGTTAGCACTTTGGGAAGCAGTCACGCTTGTCACGCAAACTACCGCGGGGAACGTAATTGCGTGATTCAATCACAAACGGATATCGTGAATATACAGAAGAACTTAACCAAATCTCTAGATCACTTCCCTCTGATATATCTCGACATGAAAGGAATAGTAATCAGAATTTCCAACAAGTGACTGACCTGGCCATCAGAGTGTGCTTCATACGCAGATGGAGTGGAACCATTCTGATCAAAGGAATACTTCACCTAACAAAGTGGAACGTCACATACATCGACTGTCAGTGTTTTTAATAAAGTCAATGCACCCAACAAATAAAAAAAACATCTGGCCAAATGATTTAATTCAGACATCTGTTGACTTCTGTTCAGTTATCTTTTCACCTTCAAATCTGTTCCAGATAACAAATGCCCGGCTACTATCAACTCTCCTTTCTCCTGGAAATCTTGTACTTCCTTGTCTGAAAGATCTGTCAAAATCCACAAACTGTCAGTCAAAGAACTACACAAAACAATTACTAAAATATGAAATTATATGAACAAAACCAACCAAGTATTCCTCTGACTGAATCAACCTCATGGTTTGATACAGGATACCTTTAATTGCTTGTGAGACTTGTTTGAAAGCACCCTTCAGCCTTCGTCCTAAGGTCTGATTGTCAGGTTCCGCCCTTAGTTGTACGCCAAACTTGTGTTTGTCTGAAGACACAGTGATCTTTCTCACATTCAGTTCCTGAGGATAAATCAAAACTCTCTCATGGCAAAGAGGTCTACTTGACACATGGAAGACACGTGTCACATATGAACCTAGTATATAGCCTGGCTCAGCATGAGTGTCGCTGTAACTGAGTGATTACACGCCTAACCAGTATCTGTGATGTGCGGGGTTCGAAGACCGAACGAGACTCAAGTATTTCTTCGTCCCACGTTTGTGACATAATAAACATTTTATCTTTATCAAGAAGAGTTTAAGGTCATTCCTCACATTTGCATTGCGCATCCTTACTGCGCATAATTTATGGCGTCATTAGCGCGGGCTCGTGCACGCGCACATTGAAAACATGACGGATTTGCCTTGATATTGAGCTCTGTCAGTTGAAAAATGGCTCTAGCTCACCAACGAGCACGGGCACCCCAATATTTTTTCTAGTCATTGTAATCAACTAATCATAAGCTTTGCGTGAGAAAAGACTGATTCAATTTCTATTGCTGAAAATTGAATAAATAAGAAAAATAGCAGATACACTGTGGTCTTTTCTATCTTGCAGTCGGTAACCACGTCAAGAAATTTGGTTCAAATTTTTAATCAAGGATTTAGCTTTCCGTCTGAATCAAACTTAAAACGTTTATTTGTGTCCGACACATTGTATTTACTGTAGTTTAATGCGTGTTCTTATGAGTCCGGGCTCACAAAGATGTTACAATTACTGGGAATGCGTTCTTATGATAAGCATTAAATAATGCCAAAATGGGGCATTTTCAATGCCTCATTGCTCCTTAATGAGCATGGGCACCCCCCTTTTTTTATTTCAAAATTGAAGTTATCATATGACAAATATTCAGTGGACAAAGTTTGAACAAAAATCTATTGTCACGTTTATTTCAGAGGAATTACCTTAACTTTTTCACCTTGATTGACTGAGATTCATAACAAAAAGCAAATTAAAACAATCTTTTCTACATCTGAAGTAAACGTAGTAAAAACCAAAGCGTCCGTAATTCAGTCTGTACCTGCTTGATGTAGGTTTCAAGAGATTGCACATCATCCAGGCTCTGTTGCTGCTGGTGAATAACAACCAGCTCAGGGAGGGGATACTGGGGGGAAAATATGACGTTAGAGAGGGAATGGTAGTGAGTGAACACAACTAACACTACTTTAGTAAAGTTTAGGGTTAGTTGCTTGATAATGTTCCTAGATAGAAAGCCGAGTAAAACTAAAAAGTAATAAACCAAATCAAGTATCAACATAAAATTAAGAGGGACTGCTTCTCCAGTGGAACCCCGTTAATACGGTCACCAACGGGCCATGAAAATTTGGCCGTATTAACGGGGTGGCCGTATCAACGGGCTGGGTTAAATTTCCATGGTATAAATTGAATGACATCTTAACCAACATCACAACCGTTTTTCATTAAACATACGAAATGCAGATATAATTTAAAGAAAACTGAAACTTTAATCAGTGCATATAACTGATATCAACAACCCTTTGAGTGGCCATATAAACGGGGTAAAATTATTTTTAAAAAGAATTATACAGGTGGGGATTAAGGATTGTGGCCGTCGGCCGTGTTAATGGAGTGGCCGCATTAACGGGGTTTTCTTATAAGAAAACGTATGGGCGTTTCGCCGGGACAAGAAAAAGTGACCGTATTAACCAGATGACCGTAAAGCAGGGTTCCACTGTATTACCTCCTAAACACTGAAAACACCAGTTTTCTTCAGACAGTTAGCATGACTCCACTCCAATCTATTTCTCACTGTTTTGAAAATTTAGCAATCGGCTACCAAGCAAGCACACATTAGATCATGGACTGCTTACGGTAAGGTGCATATATCGTATTCCTAAGCTATAAAGCCGCTTGAAGTTAATAAAGGAAATTAACTGCCATAACGAGTTTGCGAAGCTGACGTTTCCAGCATTCTCCTTTCGTCAGAACATTTTCCTCTGACGAAGGGAAAGAGTTCGAAGCATCAGGTTCGCACACTCGTCACGGCTGTTAATTTACTCTTTCTGACTTCACATTCATAATTACCTACAATCTGCGACAAAAGTCTTGGCACACCTTCCCACTCTTGCAATATCTGTCAGGGAAATTTATCAGTTCGTCCCCTTCCCCCCAATTCAATGTTGTTTATCGTGATGAAGTCGTCATTGCCCGTTTACAATATTGTCGGGGATGGGGGGAAGGGGTTCCGCTAATGATGTCATTAGGCACTGTCCCCAAAATACCTTGTCAACGCATTTTCGTGCCATCTGATCCCTGGTGTGCCAAGGACTTTTGTCGTGGATTGTACGTGTTTGACTTGTCCGCTGACATACTCATAACGTAACTTTGTGCATAGATCCTAACATGCTCTTCATTTAAAGTTATTCCATTACAGACAAAATCGTTTAGTTCACAAGTTTCAAAGTTTCAAACAGACGCTTATATTTAAGGTGATTCCCACCTTCAATGGCAGAGTTTTTCTATCTCTCACAACTCGCCCAAGTTCAATTACAGTTTGCATCAGAGCTACTCTCCTCTCGATCTCTTTGTGAATCAGATTTTCCCTTAACACATACAAAAAATTAAGTTAGCGATTTAAAGGAAAAGACAAAAAAAAAAAAAAAACTATTACAGAACGTGGCTGTTTGTCATAAATGTATGTCTAATATAAGAATCAAACCCAGGAATAACAGAAACAAGGCAGAAAGGTCAAACAAGTGAACCATGTAATTGTGTGCAATATACAGACATTTCTGCATCCTAATATTAAGTAGCCGGGTTGTCATAAAGCATTAAAGAAGTTACTGTAGCTGCACAGTGGAGGTATATATGGCCCGGCATAAATTCAAGATGTCTTCCCCTGGGTGTGGTAATTCAAACTCATTAACTGCAATTCATCTTCACTGCATTTGTTAATCATAACAGTCACATGCTGACTTCAGACGCGGCCCTCATCAAGGTGAAACTACAGAGAATATTACAAGTAACAGCAATAACACAGCCGTAAATACCTGGCCTGTGGGATCATCAGGTAATGAATACTCTCTGTTTCTCCAGACTTCATACTTTCTGGTATGTAAGGCCGTAAGGACTGGTAAGTGTGCTCTGTCAGAAATGGAGTGAATGACGCCTACAAACGAAAAACAACAAAAGTCAAGTCAAGGAAGATGCCGGAAATCACACAGTTCTAGGACCAGCTGTTGCTTGTTGCGGTTGTTCGTGATGTAAGGCCATACTATCTTACAAAGCGTAGACGCACCTACGAGGATTGCTACTCCGCCTGGGTAGGAGGCAACTTTACCTTACGTTTTCTTTATTAAAACTCCACCCACTGGGAGTAGTTATCACAGCCGAACGTAACATAACGAACGTAACGTAACGAACGAAACGCTTGCACCAGATCACCTGACGTAGAACAAGTATGTATAAAGCAGGTGCACCTCTATTTCGTGATGTATGGCAATAATTATTGTTTACTATGCTTGCCTCAATCCAATGTGTTGGCAAAACATGTGCAATCCATGTCGTGTTTGTTTTACTTAGAGGAGCAATATAATAATACCGAGATATCATACCAATAATCGTATCATAGAGAAGATAACACTGAACAGCGTCTGAAGCGCTTCCTCGCGATCTTTGTCTCCACAGTCTCCCTGGAGAGTAAAGCAACATACCACATGAGAATCAACATTCATTCTAGTCTGTTTAGTTTAGTTTATTATTATTTTTGCCATATTACAACTATATTTACAAAATATCAATCCATAAGGCAAGGAAGCCCAGTACACGGCGCAGATTTCTTGATGTCATTCACGGTGAAAAATTTTTCTCATTTGACAGTTAAACCAAAGGGAGGGGAAGAGAGTTTGTTCAACTGCACACCAAATTTAAGACAGGCTATGAGTTTTGTTGTTGTAATATAAAAGATTTTCTCTTACGCAGTCTGCCAAGGTATGTTATGGTCTCAAGCATCCCTTACACTAAACAAACTTTAAAATTTACCAAAACCAAAATATTCCATAAGAAAACAAGATATAAATAGATACAGAAAATGCTTACCCTGAGCCGCTTCCTATTCATTCGTACATACACATTGGTCAGATAGTCAATGAACTTGACAAGACGAGGAACAACCGTGTACAGATGATAAGCTAAGAAAGGACATGAACATCACTTCAACCATTGACTTGGGCTGATGATAAAATGACTAACAAATGAAGAAGCGTAAACAATGACTGTATGACAACACTACAAGAACTGTTATCTAACATGAAAGGTAAGCACAAGACACAAGCGAGTGTTCTGTGACTGCTGAAAGGAGATATTTAGCTTCCTTTTGTTATATGGTGTTCTTGAGACACCAAGCATGTTTTACAAGTGCAGCAATGGCTCACACTTACCAGCCATTTCTTGATGAACAAACAACACCAAACTCTGAGTAAAGGAGAGAATCCAGCGATCAAGTGTGTTCTCCAAGTTCAACAAAACTGCTTCATCATGAATAAACTTCTGTCCTTCCTATTTTACAAAGAAATTGGAATACGTCGTGAAAGATCATAAGATTCATCCCAGTCTGCGACCTTAGCGTACTGCGTCAGATTACAAAGGGGTTTATTGTCTTACAATTCTCCATTAACCTTGTACGTTTAAATCATGACAAGGTTAAAAGTTTCTACAATGTATTCACAAGAAAACTTATTGAAAAGAAACAACACCACTGAGTATTTGACACACGCTGGGAAGGTCTAGGAATTCATCATCTCATTATTTAATGATTAAAACATTATTCAAGAAAGAATTCCACGGTATAGCCAGTGTAGCTGGTAGGATTTCACGTACGTGTACTTTGTTTCAGCGATAACATCTAACGAAAACGGAGTTGTCACGAGGAAAATGGGGAGAAACTAAGTTGAGACCTTGCGAAAACTAACAAAGCACTATGGTAATACATACAATAACAATTTGTGACTTGCAATACAACATTGTTGCGCAACACGATGACAGAAAATGTCGTGATACCAGACCTGAAGCTATCAAGAAGAAAAATAAAAGATGCTGGCTTACCCTCTCCATCTGTTGAATGTTCTGTAAAAGGAATCTGTGAGCATTGTACCACGGCAGAAACACATCCTTAATGATATCTTTCACTCCTTTCTCTTGAAATTTGAGCGTTTCAGCCCTGACTACAGGAGAGTTGATCAAGTACAACCTGGTAAAACAGCAATTACTTATTACACTTCCAGTTTAAACATATCGTGTTTTCCTGATTTACAATATGTTTTTGTTTGATGACACAGTTCAGTCAGAAAGTCATGCATTTCTCTGCCTAGTTAGTCGTCAAGACTACAATGGACAAAAAACTGCCTATGACAACCGAATTCAAGGTTTCCTTCCCTTAAGTACAACAGTACTTAGCATATAGAGGAGTGAAATCCATGTATTTTAGGGTTATTTAAAAAAAAATGACCCGGATTTTATTGCTTGTGTGTTTTGTTAATGACCAGTAAAACACGGTTTTAACTGTTATAAACACAACAGATTAAACTTTTTATTTGCGGTAACCTGCGTAGCAAGCGTTTCCGTGGGGTTTGGAAGCAAAGAAAGACCGAGGAACGGGATTTTCGGTGTTTTGTCTGCGCGGAAAATGGGGCGAGAACCAAAAAAAAGAAAGAGGGGGATGGGAGAGGGGAAGGATTGTATGGCAGCTCCCTTAAGTTGACGTACTCACCTCAAGGCATCAGCTCCATACTTGTTAACAATCTCCATTGGATCAGGATAGTTCTTTTTTCTCTTACTCATCTTTGCTCCATCCCTATAACCATGCAAATACAAGCAAACATGTACAAATCTTACATAGCCACGTCCAATGAATGCAAAACGCTTTGGACAGGTAAAAGGAAAAGCTACTTATCTAGAAACCAGAGAAAAGTATCTATCACTGTAACTGAAGAATAAATCAACTCACGCAGCAAGGACCAGTCCATTGACAATAAGATTCTTGAAAGGCGGTTTATCAAACAAAGCTGTTGAAATCACCAGCAGGGTGTAAAACCTGGAAAATAGAACATAAACTCAGGAGAAAGGAAAGAAAAGAAGCACTTGGTTATGTGCTAACAAAAACGACAAAAACGGAACCACTTACCATCCTCTTGTCTGGTCAATTCCTTCAGCAATGAAATCAGCCGGAAATGACGCTTCAAATTCGTTTTTATTTTCAAAAGGGTAGTGAGCTTGCGCGTAGGGCATACTGCAAAAATTAAAGAAAAAACTCTCTATTAACAGGTACAAGTACACAAAGTTTGTTCATGCAGGGGGGTGTCGTGTGATTGCATCCTGTCTGGTGAGCAGTGTTTACAATAAAGCTATAAGTAACAGTAATTAGACCAAGTGGTGTACAAGGAGTAACGAGGCGACCTCTTGCATAAATCACCTAGTTCACTGTGAGCTAGTACTTGATCATGCAAAGCCAGTGGACTGACTAAGAGATTTTTTTTGTGAAGAACAATAGATGAGAACACAGAAGTAATCATCGCAAAATAATGTGAATTTGGAGGAAATAAATTGTGGTTTGTGCAAAACCTTTACAGAAAACAGTCTGGTAGCCTGCATAGCAAGCGTTCCCGTTGATTTTGTGCTCTCGCCCCGATTTTTGTGCGACCAGTAGGTGAGAAACTCTTTGTCTCTTTGTTCGCAATGCCGGCTAACAGTCTGGATAACCTATTGATTCCAAGGTACTTACCTTCCACTTTCAAACCAGCAGTCAAACACCTCAGACACTCTTTTAAGAACTCCCCTGTTTGTTTTAGATGGGATTGTTATGTGGTCCACACTGCCATACAAGTAAAGAACATCACTTAAGTAACAGAAGAATAAACTAGATTTCTACTAACATTTGCGAAGATGTATTGTACGTATTATAGCTTACTCCATGTGTAGCATAATTCATTGTCTACATTGGTGGAAACATTTTCTCAAGTTAGTAAACTAGACTAAACATGAAAATAATGAGTAAACATCACTTTACAATTCAATAAAATCATCATTAAATAGAAAGTGCAGTTTACCTTGTTGCCCTTGAGGCAAAGTTAAAGCTAATTTTTGACATTTCATAAGAATTGTTTTGGTATATTAATCACTAAAAATCTAATACTGATGGTCATTAGTTATTCCACACCTCTCTCTGTGAAGATCCGTAACTCTGACTCCTGATAACTGCTCTAATTCGTCCATTGATCCAACACACACAACCTGTTAGTGAAAAGTTTGTTAAACCAGTGGTCAGAAGCCTGCAAGGACTGATTTACAACTCGCTCTCAAGCCCAGACAGCTGTTTAATCACCGTACGTCATACTGCTTTGGGCCCTGCAAGGCTTACTTTTATCACACTATATCAACTGAAGCAAAGCAAACGTTTTTACTGGTAGTACAATGGCTTTGCGTGTGTGCTAAAAATATCTGTACATTTTCTCTGCCATCCTTTGCTCAACAACAATAACATTATTCTTCGACTACTGGAGCTACATCGTGGTTCTTAACAAGTATATAACATTGCAAGATTCTTAAATAAAATATACAAATGTATTTTTAACCACGTTTTTAACCAGGCATACCTCTTCAAAATCATCACTGACCCACAGTGGAATTGGTGTACCCCAGTAACGGTTCCTTGACACATTCCAATCGTGTGCATTTTCAAGCCAGTTGTGGAAACGTTTTTCTTGTACAAATTCTGGAACCCTATTAAGACAATGCAAGACTTGTTTCAACAATGCAGTGAGCCGAGAGTTACAATACATATACCGTTAACTGCTGCTTATAAGCCCCTCCAGCTGTATCTACCTGTAAACCAAAAAATACATCCGGTTATAAGCTCCCCCGGATATAAGCCTCCCTCTAGCTTGCCTTGTTTGAATTCGTTTTATTATGATGTTTTAAAGCTTAATTAGCGGTAAATGAAAAACCTATTTCGGTCAACATGTAGCTCTTTTCAAAACGATATTTTTTATTCCGGTTATGAGCTCCCTCGGATATAAGCCCCTAAGTTTATAAACTCATCTAAAAGCCCTTACGTAGTTGTTTAAGCTCAGGGCTTATAAGCAGCAGTTTACTTAAGCACTAGACTACAAGTTTTTATGGTTTATAGGCTGATAAACCACGCGGGATGTTGGAAGAACACGAGAAAAATTCGTAAATCACGAGTCGCAGGCGAGTGATTTAGGAATTCTTCGAGTGTTATTCCAACATCCCAAGTCTATTGAGTGTTCTTCCAACATCCCAAGTATATTGCTTTTATATAATAATTCAGAAGACACGCGAAATTTCCATGAGTTTACTGGCACAATAAACCATAGCTGATCGACCAATCAGAGCGCGCGCATTCATTTAATTATTATATAAAGTATGTTCCTTTGTTTCACATGTCATATTTTTCCAACATAAAACCAAGTGGTCTGACTATTACTGTAACTTTAACAATTCAAATCACAAGGAAAAAACCCTCCTTGTCAGCTTGTCAACTAACACTTGTAGCTCTTCATCTCCTATACCATTATCTAAGACAATTCACAGAGCATAACTTACAACTGCCAAAAATAGCTACATGTAAGTCTCAGAGCTTCAGAACAACTGTGTTTCTTTTTAATCCAACAGCCGATTCTTAGGACGTTTACCGTTGTTTTCACCTGGACAGGGTTCGTTTTGGGTACAAACCTTGAACTTGCATTTTGTTAAGTTTTTTTTTTTTTCTATGGTTATCACCATTTTATTTATTTATCGTTTTGGTCTTTTACAGCACCATTCATAGGTTTGTAAGTAAAACAGAAAGCTTGCTAATGTGAACAAGAGTTTCAACAACATGTCTTGCATTGATTAGTTCCGCTGCATGTTATGGATGTATATGCAATGGTTAATAATGAGGTCAAATAAGTATGCACCGATAGACATTAGTTCGTAAAGTGTGAGGGTAGTTCTGAAAAGAACTGCTGTTGGTGACTGACGTTTCGATAACCTGAGTGGACGTTATCTTTGGAGTCACATGTTATAAGTCTGGTCTGTGGGCACTGATCAATTGGTCAGTATAAACATGATGATATTGGCTGTAAGACTTGAGTAAAGTTTTTCACTTTTTTTTTTACGTCGTGAATAAGTCGTTTGTAAGTTGCCGGTAGTTGTTGACATCTGTTTTAAAGAGACATTTGTTCTGAGCCGGTCAGTGTACCAGTTTTTCAGAGTCATAGGAGCCAGTGGTTTTTCTGTTGATGATGTTCAGCAATGTGATTGTTGGCATCACCATTTCTCGTCGTTGTGTTCAGCCAGTCTCGTGTTAAGGTTTCTGCCAGTCTCCCCGATGTAGCTGAAGATGACTTCCACTCAGGTTCACTTAACGTCCGTCACCAACAACAGTTCTTTTCAGAACTATTCTCACCCAGACGATCAAAGTACAAACTACTACACAGATACTCCTGGGTTCAAACTATGTTACCAACAGACATGTTTCTGCACGCCTTACCAGTATGACTTCTTGTTGTTGGTTAAAAGTTTGTCAACAATAGATTCAACACGAATGAACCAACCGGGAACAGCTTTGTAAATCAATGGTGTGTCTGACCTATGATATCACAAACATGGCATTCATGTTAATTACAGCCTGAATTACATGTACATGTGTATAATGTTGCTCTGGAAGAGAAAATGCAAAAACCTGGGAATTATCAAACAGTTAATCGATAGATAGCTTTATTAAGTGGAATCATTTCAGCCCCCGAAGCGGCTGAAGCCTTTTCATCACAGTGCATATTCTTCATAAGTTTTTCAGTCCTTTTAAGTTAAGAATTCTCTTATGTTCATTCGGAAACAAACATCAGTCTCATACATTTGTGCGCAAGCTGATGAATCATTCTTTGAAACAAGCCCAATCCCTTTCGACCCTTTGTCAAATGTACTTTAAAAGAAAGCACCTGGGGGCTTATCAGAGCATTTAGGTTTCGTACATTTACATCTAAGATCAGCAGCATATCAAGTTATTTACCTCCAGCAGAAAGGATAGCTATGTTTGTGAGTGCTTTGGTGTACTAATCTCTGCTCCTGCTTGAGCCATTTCATGATATTCTTATCTGCATCCTGCAGTAACAGCCAACAAACATGTTAATTCACGCATTTGTATACAAAACCTGACAAGAGAAAGTCTGTTGAACAAGTGGGCTGGGATACATAACGAATCGAATGTGGTTAAGCGTGGTCTGTACTCTTATAGACAACGATACGCGTCATCATAGCGGTAAAAAATTGTTTTACCACAATATCGACGTCAAAGAAAATGTTTTTTTTTTCAGAGCACGAGCTGAAAAAGGCACTGGGTGACACACTGACGCGAGCAGTGTTGTCTAGACTCTTATCGACAATGGCAAATTAGCCAATCAGATTGCGAGATCAGTAGCAATTGTGGTGAAAAAGAGTACAGACCACGCTAAACCACATTCGATTCGTTAAATTTACCACAATATCAACGTCAAAGAAAATGTTGGAGTGTCACTCACACAAACAAACTCAATGCAAATTTTAATGCATAGGACATAGCAAGCACCATAGCGTTCAGACCACTCACTGCTGCAGATAATGAAGAGTTTACTGGCTTGTTTGCTAGCACAGTTACCTTGACGTGTTGTCCCTTGAAATCTGGCACATCACTAGTGAACATTCCACTGGCATCAACAGGACAAGGTAGTTTTCCTCCTTTTTGTAGAATTCCATTGGCTAAACACACTCGGTAATCATCCTAAGACAAAACGATGCTAATTACAGCTGTAGAGTGATTATCATTACGTTTCTAAACCCAGAACAATACTCAAACTCGGGAATTTATAAGGTGACAATTCCAAAGGACATAGTGCACAGACTTCCACGCTTTGGAGCAACCATCATATCCAGTGTTTCGTATTGAGCACATGTACAGGTAAATTGGCTAAAAGGAACATCCAGTGAAGTCTCCAAAATGTTCACTGTACACTGTATCTGAGACTCTGACATAGCGTTACATTATATATTTAAAAGTAGAGTAACTTCATCAAGGTTTATACTGGAACATTGATATCTCAGAGCTGAACGCAAAGTAGTCCATACAATGTAAAGATGACGATAATACAGTATGGCATGGTATGCCAAAGGACAGCACAGTGAAAACAATTGAGCACAACAAACTGCTATAAATTACCAGAGTAGTTTTGAATTGAATGTCAAAAGCAATCCACAATGGCTTTGATTTTGTTTTAATGCGCACTGCAACTGGTTTACCTTTTTTTACAATTGTGCCATACACTCAACTAACCAGAACTTCTAGTTGCTCACACTTAGCTTCTTGTCATTTGCAAACAGTTCTAATTGCTTTGTCATTAATTTTTGTTTCTACGTGTTGTGATTGGCCATTGTAATTGCTATCAACTAATGCAATTACAACACTCAACAGTCCTGGCTAATTTTTTAATATATTTGGTATATTGAAGTTATTAACTTAAAAGTAAAAGTTAATAACTTCAATATACACGTAGAGACATTAACTTTTTAAAATTCTATAAAAAAAATTAAAACTAACCTCACCAAAGGCTGGAGCAGAATGGACCACCCCAGTACCACTTTCACCTGTCACATAACCATCAACTAATACTCTGAAAGCTCCACCAGCCTTCAACTAAAACAACAAATGGACAGAATATGATGTGTACATTTTTAAAACCTACAAAAACTGGCACCAAATGGAAACTACAATGTCGGAGTTACATGAGATACAAAAAGAGGCAGTAATGAAATCATGCTCTAAAAAATGAGAACAAGATTGGTACAAGTATGGCACAAGATTCTTAGCAGCTCGTAATTATCATGTGAAACAATCAAGAATAAATCATCAGTTATTCTCCCTTGCTAGCATTGGTGTAAAGATATGGAACAGTATCTCCACAGAAATGAGTGAGTTAAGGAAGACAAACTTCAACTGAGAATTGAGTAGAGTATTCTTTCAAATAATTCTTGCAAATGAGGAGATAAATGTTGAAATGCACTATATGGAAATCTCTAAGTATCTCTCAATCTTTAATTAGTACTCGCTCTTTAATCAATTCTTTAATTAGTACTTGCTCTTTATTAGTACTCGCTCTTTAATAAGTATATTAGTATAATGTCCTCTTTTCCCATTTCCTTCTCGATTATTATTGTCAACTCACTGTACTGTATTATGTCAACCTTGTTTCACTACTAATTTTTACATTATGTGTTATGTATATTTTAGTTTAATTTTGTTTATTTACTCATTCAAATTTCTCAAATTTCTTTTTTTCTCTCAAATTCTTTCATTTAATTAAGCTATATAATACTCTTAAAGTACCAGTAGTTCACTCAGAATTGTTTTGCTAGCTGCAAGCTACTAAAGCTTGTAAACTTATTATATATCAATAAAACGTTACTGTTACTGCTACTGTTGGTATTTGGAAATCCTTTCACTTGTTAAATTGCACCAAACATATACCTCTCCTGCCACCTACTAGCTTAAGTAGATCAAACTAACCCTGTGGTCACACAGGACAAAGAATTCACGCCTAGATTCCTTATTCAAAAGTTAATTAATGTGTTATATGCTAATAATAGATTTCTTGCAGACCTGCTGGTCATATCATCCTTCCATGTTAGAAGAGCCATGTAGGTTAACTATAGAATGAATGGCATAGTTTTACACTTACATCCTGAAAGTATGTGAAAAGGGGTGTGTAAGTTTTTCCTTCCAGTGAAGCTCCTTTAAATCTGATGAAACATTTTGCAGAAAACAATACCTTACAAAACAAAGTTTACAGCATGGGTTCTAGCAAATTATGGTTGTATGATGTATAATAATAGCATATCAATACTTGACTACCATGGTTAATTACTTTAAAAAATTGTCTCGATTTGTAGAATATAACTTCTTCAAGCATTAATCTGTACATTCTTCTCCAATTACCACAGCTAAACTTACATTGTACTAAATCTGAATTAATGATGAGACAGAGTGTAGCAAGGTATGCTACCTGTATATGATTTGGAGAACACCATAAAACTATGTTACATGTAAAACATCCTTACTCAAAGAACAAAAATCATGTTAGAGAAACTCTATCCTGAAAACTACAAACCTTTCTAAAATTGTGTACTCTTCTGGCTTTTTAAACAGAGCTTCCAGTCTAGCTTCCATCATGATATAAACTTTGTCCGAGGTATTGTCTGTAAAAATTGATCACAGAGAACATCTTTGCATGCAAAATATCTCAATCACTTATACTAGAGAACACTAGATATTTCCAAAATTTGGTGAGTGTAACCATTTTGCAAGTTAATTTTGTTGCTTAGCACATGACAGAAAGAGGCTTAAATAAAGAAAAACTCTTAACCAAAGCTGCTGATGCTAAATGTGATAACATATTAAAATTTCTAAAAGAAAAACACCTTGTAAGGGGGTTTGTGACATGTCATTGATCTCCATAGAAACACAGAACTGGTTTCTTGTTGCAGAATGTAATCACAAAACCAATAAAATGTATGTATGTATGTACCAAAGAAATTTAATATTATTTTACATTTTGATAACCACAACAACAAGTAATTTTCTTCTCTTTGGTAATTGGTGTTTTTCTTAAAGCTACACTGTACAATCCTTTGTCGTACGCTTGTCACCTTGTTGTGGTGGACGTTGCACATCTTCACTGACATGCCATCAAAAGTAAACATAATAACTATGCAATAAATAAAGTAAAGAATCTGGGATATGATGATTATTTAATATTAATATAAACAAATACGAGGTATGTGCAATTTTTTTTTTTACTGTGATAGCATCACATGCTTGCCAGCATGTATATGTAGGCAAATACCTTTCACTTTGACATAATCCATCTCAGGGTTTACAACAAGAGCAAGGTTACTGGGAAGTGTCCAAGGTGTTGTTGTCCAGGCAATCATGCTAACATTAGGATCCTCATCCAAAGGAAAGTTCACAATTACTACAACAAAACAGCCAATGTTTAAGAATTAGCTCATTAATCAGCAAATTGAAGTGCATCATTCAGGGCTGGGGAGAGAGAGCCACCATTGAAGCCCAGGCAGCCCTCATATGGGCTGTATGTAGGTATGTGCGGCCCCAAGGGCATAATGGTTGTTTAGCAGTTTTGGTCAGAAATGGGGTATCATTTTTAGCCATTTTGGACTCAAATAGGGTATGTTTTTTGCACTCTAGTCTTGAACTGGGTATGTTTTTTAGAAGAGGTTACTCTGCTGGCCCAGTAAAAGCACATGAACAGTGCCTTTCGCCTTGGTCTGAACGAGGGAACTTATTATAAGGCAGGTCTGGAGAAGCTAGGGTATTGATTAAAGGACCAGGTCTGTAGTAGGGTATCACATTTTTGGTGAGGTCTTAAAAAGGGTAGGGAAAATCTCAGATTTTGGTTTTAAATAGGGTAAGGGTTTTGGGAAGCAGGCCACACACCTCCACCCAATTTTTCTTGGAGTACCTCTCCCAGACACTGAAGAGAGCCAAAAAAGGGCAAAGAATTCCACATAAAGTAATCTCTAACAATGCCTGACATTCCCAGGTGCAAGTAAAAAGTTATGCCTATCTGACATTCTACCAGCACTATAGCTAAAAGTGTGTCTGCAGTAAGGGCTGATGGTCATTTACCAGATGGATCCATAGTTTCTTTGTAGTTCTGGTTTGATTCAAAGTTTGACAAAGGAGTACTACATCTTGTTGAATATGGCATAACCTGAAGTTATAAATTATAAGTTACATTTATTTCTTCACTTATAAAATAGCTGCAAGATTATAATCCAAGCCCCACTTCAGACATCATGATCCCCTCCCACCTCTCTGAGCTTGCAAAATTATAATGTGTTTTTCCCCATCAACCTCCTTTTTATGGTTTCATACTTCACCCCCAACCAAGCACATTTTCAACTGATCACATTCTGTCCTTTGGCTGCACCTAACAAACCTTAACTAATACACATTCTTACTGCCTCAAGTTGATACCAGGTACTTCTCAAAGCCATTAATAATTCACCGAGGTTAAACAAAAGAAATCATAAAGTTTTATGATCATGGTGCTTGGATATCTGATATTACAGTAATTAGCAAAGATACAATCGTGTATTTGCAATTATATTTCTCCATTTTCCCCTTTGCTTTAGTTTTGATTAAGAAGATATATTGAACACTCAAGACAGTGTTTGACCACATTTCTAAACACCTTGAAGTTCATAAGAAATACTCCACTATGCATTGAACACTCTTCTTAATGCTTTGAAATGTGTTCAAGCACAGTCTAATGGACTGATTCTTCAATGTAACTGAGCTGGAAAAAGCATTGAAATTATTTTTATTTTGAGTAAATCACAAAAAGTTGAAGGATCAAATAAGACAAAAAGGTTAAAGAAAAAGTCACAAAAATTCTGGCCCAGACTCCCTATACACATCAGATTAGCATTGAACACAATTGCTAAAAATCGATTACATCAGCAGAGACTCGCCACATGACTGGGACAAGAATTACATTGTTGTACAGACTGGTAGAAGGTTTTGTATGAGTGTGTTGTATTCTAGACCAGAAAATTAGGCAAGAAAGGAAAGACATGGTCAAGGTTAGAAATCAACACTGCTGCTGAAGGTGTTAATTAAAACGGATTCAAGATATCCAGAAAAGAGGCCAAATATCACAAATTGCATTGAGGATCTTGCAAGCTGCAATGAAAGTCCAACAGATTCCAAAACCTTCTAGAACTGGAGGTAGAGAAATTTTAGCGAGGCGGGTTGTGACAAGCCAATCAGAATACTTCACGCAGAAACATATAACAAAGAGACCAGGTCTTGAAGAGAAGACTTATTGCCAGAAATTCTCAAATTTAACGACTCAAGCCATCCACTCTGACAAGCAAGATAAAACAGGACATAAGCTTACTTATTATTCCTCAGGCAATTCCAAATGACAGAATTAGGTGTACTTTGCCATTTGGAGGACCTAGATTTTAATAGAGCCATTTGTTGGACCACATAAACAAACCTTTGCAGCCAGCAGACCTTAGCTACAGTACATGTGTTTCATTGAATCTGATATATTTGGTACAGCAAAAATATAGCCCAGGGCAAAGACCAAGTGTGCCAGTTTCATTAAAGCAAGGTGACGAATTGGATGTTAATTACAATAATTCTTTATTAAATAGTATTTTATTTCTGGCTTGCTGGCTTTCTTGCCGGTGATTCACCTGATTCACATTTTAATACTTTTTCTGCTACAGAATGTATCCATAAACAGCCTTTATGCATAAGAAGCCAATCGTATTTTGATACCCACTTTCAAACTGTATTGTTATTCTAAGGTACATGCTGTGGGTTTTCATGAAAGTAATTGATAGATATTGTACTGAATTGCTCATGAGCACCGTTGTTGGATGCATTGATCTTGAAGAAGTAGTGCATGGAATGTCTGAGTCACTCCGGGGGTTATGGGCAGAGCATAGAGAGAATAGAGAGTCGAGGATTAAACCTCATCTGACCTCTTACAGTGACCTCTTACAATGAATATAGTTAAGGTTACTGTAGACCTTCAGGGGTGCCTTCCAGAAAATGCTTTCTTTACGCGCTGCTTTAAAGAAAACCATGGCAAACTATATATCAATGTGAAGCTAATAAACTGTAGAATCCGAAAATAACAAAATATTTTGCTATTTTTGTTTTAGTAGACACGCGCAAGCCCAAAAATGCAAAAATGACCATACTTGCTAAACTGAATTACCAGCCTTTGTGTTACCGCGGACATCCAAACTGACTGGACAGTATCAATCAGGAGTTGATGGGCTAACAAAGGGTGTGAGGCTTTTTTGATATTTCTATTGGCTGCTTAGAAAATCTCTTTCAAAGTTGGACAATAGAAAACTTCCTGACTGCTGTTACTCGATGGGACGTCACAAGACAAATATTTTAATTTTCACAAAAGCTTCACACCCTTTGGTGCGCTAACATCTGACGAACAGTTTGGCCAAATTTCGTTGAAATGCGATAAATCTACATACCCTATTAATTCATTTGAATAGAGGTAATTCACGCAAAAATCAACATTAAGTTCTTGGCCTCGAAAGAAATTCACAGTTTTCGCACCTCACTGAAGCAGTTGTCAACGTGGCCATGCCGCCAACCAATGAAATGCAGCTTTAAACTTCCCAGCGGGCTTCAGTAACACTTCCCGGGAATGAATGTGCAATGTTTACATTTACAGTACATCTTCATATCTTACATCGTCTGCCGTGAAACATTCAGCATCTAAACTGAATCAGCAGATAAATGATAAAGTTTTTGAAATAATTTTGTTTGGAAAATTCAAATAAAGTAAAAGTCTTGAATTTGGTGTAAAAAATAATTTTGGACAAAATAGGCCCTTGAAGGTCTACAGTAACCTTAAACTCTAGTCAATGTTAATCCTCTCTTAGTTCAGTTTTCTAAAAAAAACTCTGAAATAAATAATAAATTCACAAAAGAGCTGGTTCAGTCATAGATGTCAGGGCTGTCATTAAGGGCCGTAAGCGGTAACACCTGTTACGGCTGAGTATGCTTGATTTTCCCTTGATGCTATGGGTGAAATTCCCTGTTGTTTAGAGAATTCACCCACAAAGTAACAAATTTGCTATGGGTGTGGAGAATAAGGCTACAGGTGACTAAAAAATTAATGATAACCCTGGATGTACCTTGAATCCTCTATAGACCATCCCTTTCTCAAACAGTTGTTTGAATGTCCACCTGTTCAAAACAAAGTGTTTTGGAGACATTATTTAAACATTGAATTATAATTCCTTTTTGCGACATACATGTCTTAGATGAAGGATTACTGTATTAATCTAACATACCAAACAGACTCCATAAACCAGGGATAAAGTGTCTTATAGTCATTGTCAAAATCAATCCATCGTCCCATCCTCTTGACAATAAACTGAAAGATTACAGGGTAAGTGGTCAGCAAACATCAACCCAACAACACCCCCATCTTTAATTGATTTACAAGTAATCAATTGATATACCATTTACTATATCATAAAACTAACAGTCCAGTTCCTTTTAAAACCCTTATTAATATATCTATCATCTTGAAGAAGCTACAGCACATGCAACCTATTCAAGTCCAAGCTACTATGCAGCCTTTGACCAGTTTGTTGACATGGTCTGTTAATTTGAATAGAGAAATCATCCACAACACTATTACCGCCCAGCCTGCTTTTTTACCCAAATCACATTTTAATTCTGCAAACCAAACCAAGATAAGCCCATTTGAGGATGAAATCATGGGAGACTTGGATATGTTAATAAAGTTCACTATACCCGCTATAGCATAATTATAACTGCCCCCAGTGGAGGGAAATAAGAGGTGTTTTTTTCACTATTATTTTTTCAAGTGCACTCTAAAAGATACTTTGACAGCTAAAAATAGTGCTGTTCTGTCATGAACACCATAAGTGAGACCAAGATTCTTGTCTATGATTTATACCCCTAAGCAAGTTTTAAGCCAGGATTTGAAAAGTGGGCATCCAAAATGCACTACAGGGCCTGCTAAAATGAACAATTTATAAGGCAACATCTGAAAAATGAAACAATTTTGTTTAAAAAGTGGCCATCCACAGGCTGCCTGGACACCCATCTGGCTAAAAGCCTGCCCCTAAGCAATACAATGAGCATTCCCGACTTTTTCATTGGGGAGTCACCCCCTCCCCCCAAACTGGTACTATTCCACTTGCTTACATGACGTCGATGATTTGCTTTCATAAATACCAGGCCTTACAGGTAGCAACCATACACATTGAAAGCATCTATTATATTTATCTATCAAATGATATTACTATCCAGTAAATATTATTTCATACATTTAAATGAAAAAAATTATGCAAATACTTCTTTTTTTAATTTCCAGACTATGATCACTGAGTGTTTCTTGGACAATTTATCTGGAAACTCACCTCCCATTCATTAGAATAGCGCATCACAATCTGCCGACACTCTTGGTTGTAGTTAGCTATTCCCATTTTCATAACATCATCTGGACTCTTCAAATGAAGCACAACAACTTTATATTGTAAGAAAATAAACCTCAAATTTAGTGCCTAAATATATCCATTGTCTGTAATCAGAATAAGATCAGTTCATTCATTTGCAATTTTGTCTTAGAAAATTAGGAAAACTTATTGTGCCAAGAGATGACAAGCACTGTCCTCAATTCAGGTAATGGCAGTAGTCTGTTTCTGAAAAAACAGGACTTTGGTTACTCCCACTTATACTCCACAATAACAGTCATTTCTGTTCCCAACCAGTAGTTCTACTTTACACATTTCACCAATTTGAGAATTTTGAGAGGCTCTGAAAAGTGATGTCAATTATAAAGCTGGACCACAAAACTTCCACTAAATATTTTTAAAAATGGCTTTTCAAGCCATCTCATTGAATGGCTGTCGTATTCAAACAAACTGTTTGATTTCAAAATAATCAAAACCTTTTTTTAACCTGTCAGTCAACACTCGCATCAAGCTGTTTTGTTTGACATTGAGTAGCTTGTAAAGGTAATTGATATACAGCAATAGTTATTGGAACTTTGCAAAGATCAAGAGATCAAAGACTGCCATGGATACAGTTAATTACATTGACCAAACGAACGGTCAACCCATGTCACTGTAAAAGGGGCCAACTGCAATTTTGTAACCCATCAAAGGGCAGCAGATATTTTCAGCAGCCCTATCAATTGATAGTGCTTTGAATCTTATCTCTCATGCATTAATTAAACCAGTTGAAACTTGTCAAGAACCAATAGGGTAATAATTTATTTGTCTTTAACTGCAGATAGAGGTCAAGAGGAGTTGCCATTTCTCAATGAGCAGAATGAGAAGGGATCTCTCCTTCACAGGGAAATGATTCACAAGTAATCTTTGACAAACGTTCAATTAACATTCATTTTATGACCTTTAACAATTTTCTTGTTCAGTGGTGATTAAAAGAAAGCTACATGTACACTAATCTTACCTTGATACCCAACTTCTGGTCAATTTCATATTCCTAGAAGGCAAAATATATTGTATACATTTACATGTATGTATATGCTACAATATATTTTAGAATACAAAAACGAATCTGTAGTACATGTATGTATTGTGTGCTTGTTTTGCCATTACCTACGTGTACATAATTTTTATTAATTTAAGTTACCAACAGTATTCCTCTAGTTGAGTAAAAATATTGATTACCAACTATGTAGCAGACTTACAAAAACTTCTGAAGTAGACATAATAAGAAATGAGACACTGAAGCAGAGTCAATGTTTTAGCGATCAAAAGCTTTCAATGCTGTCAGAGCATCTTTCTTACATGTACATGTAAGTGAATGTGACAGGAATCTATTTGTCCTGTGAGCTAATGGCTGGACCACGTCAGGTGCCAAAACATCCTCATGTGGGGCTGGAAGTTCAAATCCAACTTCAGAAGGAGAATTTGTGAGACCTTGGAAATTCCGTGCCACTGAATTGGATTTGTCCTATTTTTATTTTTATTTTTATTTATCTTGTTTCTTATTATATACCATAATGTTTTGGCAAGACAACACTATTTAATTCTTGTGTTTTATATAGATATAAAATATATTTTTGTACAATAAATTATTGAATCATACCACTGGAAGACCATGACAGTCCCATCCAAAACGCCTCTCAACATGATAACCAGACTGATGCGCAAATCTGGTGACTGTGTCCTGTGAACGTATACATGTAAAAGCCACAATTACCATACTGGACAAACATATACAACCAGCTGGCACAAACTAGAAATCTTGGCATTTTTAATAACAATTAAACTGATGGATGACTTTTGAATCTGGAGAAATTACCGTAAAACCCACAAGTGAGCCATAACTGTAGATAAGCTACACCTGCAAGTTTGAAACCTAAATACCATTTACAAGTTCAAGTACTGATGATAAAAACATGTACCAGTTGGAAACAGACAAGGATCCTTTTAAAATGCTCAGTACTGTGGCACTTTCAGCTTATTACATGTTAATGTTGCAGTTCCTAGGGAGTAATGCTTTAAATACCCTGATAAACACAAGCAATAAACATGCATTCTATGGTGTAAAGGGGGGAACACTGCTCCGCAATCCGCGTGACAGATGAACTTCCATTGCGTGACCAAATGCCAAACTTATCTCCCCAGTGGTTAATTCTGCACTGGATCGGACAAGTTGGTGAGGCCAAAAGCTTGCGCGTCCTAGAAGCGTAACTCTAAACGGCACTACGAGCTGACCTCCGGTCAGCATCATGCTAAAGTGAAGACAGTTCTCAAGCCTTACTTATCTCCCCAACACTACGAGCCAACTCCGCCAGCATGTGCTGGATCAGACGAGAAGAGGTATAAAAGAGCGTTGAATAGCGCCACTAAATTAACGAAAACAAAGCTTGGGGAAGTCGCTGCAAGACTTAACTGATAGCGTGTCACGAGAGGTGAACCCCAGTTTATTATTTATATTAATGAACAACAACAATAAACCTCCAAAGGGAGGGAAGGGTGGGAGTTACAATTTCAAGAGCTAACTAAAAGTTACAGCAGTGATATAACGAGTGAATGATGCTAAAGTCCAAGCTAAGACTCTTTTATAGGTAGACTGATGTCTGGGTTTAAACCAATATAAAATTGTGTACCATGAAAAGTACAGAGCCCATGTGGCCTTGAACGAAACAAGAATAGGGCTATTTAAAAGACTAGCCATACAAAATGCATGATATAGTTAACCCGGATGTTGTTGCAACATGCATGCGTGAAAGGCTATTGTGAATATTGTTTAAACTAGACAACAAAGACTTCTATAATATTCTAACACGTAACAGTTCTATTGCGTTACGTTTAATAGTAAGCTAGTGACTGTACGTAAATAGCGTCACGCTCCATTAACTGCACTTTAACAATTGACTTTAAAGTTTTATTTATTACATCATGCCATAGATAACCTCCAACACCAACTTTGAACCCAAATCTTTAGCAAAGGTGCATCTTTAACATGGACGTTTTTCAGTTATTGTTACAACAAAACAATAACAACAGCCACTACATCCTGGTAATTTGTCATAAGAGTAACACAACTTAGAAGTGCCAGTAGTCAAAACCAAGATTCTCCCGCTAGGAATAGGGACAGGAGACCAGGGACCGTTGCTCTCCCACAAATCATTGCTCTGTACTTCATCAAAGATTATACATTGTGAATTTTATCCATATCGGTATTTTTTTTCCTTAACAATTCTCCAGATACATGTAAGAGACAAAAAAAGTTTTGATGAAAACCCCTGCAATCATTAAATATGCAACCATTTACATGAGTTACCATTTCTAAAAGGAAAGGCCTCTGGTAGAGAAGGTGCCTTTTAGTACTGTTTGTACACTAAATGAGTAAGTGAAAAGCTGAACATACCTTTATAGTACCAGCAAGAATGTGTCCATAATGAGGCAAGCCAGTGGCAAATGGAGGTCCATCATAGAAACTGTACCTAAGTAAATTATTACCCAAAACACAGGTTATTACACTCTGCAAAAATCATAGTAGAAAAATGACAAATGCCCCTGAATGATCTCTTTACATCCTGAAATTATTGAGCATCACGAGGACCAAAAAACAAAAGTCAGAAGAATTTCTGATCCACATTAACAAAACTCGATATATGAATATATATTCATGACTAGAATGTGCACTGTTTTATGAGTAACACACTGTTATGATTTTCAAAATACCAGAATACCAGTCTGATAAATCCCCTGTGACCCTGAAAATATTCCAGTCTATGCCCCCGTCCCCGCCTCCCCTACCCCCACCTTCAGAATTCCGAGATAACACTCGTGGTATGGGTATGGATATTTTCTGAAACCGCCTAGTAACAGACTCTGTTACTGGTGCATTTTTGATGTATCAATCTGGACATAAATTCACACGTAGTATTTATGACCTCTGGATTGTTGGATTGTTATCACAGTAAAGCTAAATCATAAATATAATAATCCCTAATTAATCCACCTACCATACAAAATAATAATAGTCTGCTGAATTGTTTCCAGTTAACAATGAGTGTCAGGATTTATACCATGCCATAGAAAATATAGCCAAATATCAGAATACAGGAAAACCATTGTATATTCAACAGTATTTCCAACCTTCCCATCATGCACCGTGCATATGTCTCATCAATTGTGTTGGCCACTGTATTTTCTATGGCATGGTATAAAATAGATATGCAGTGCTCTCTTGTGGTATATACCATGGAATATCCTACTAGTCACTTGTATTTTCTTGGTTTACACACTAGCCTAAAGGCTCATGTGTATACAAAGAAAATTCACATGAAATCTTTAAATTACATGTACCTCTATTTTGGTAACTAGCTTATCCTTTAACAGTCCAACCAGAATTTTCCAATTTATTTTTGCAAGTCCCAGTCCCCTCTCTTTTCCAAGTCAACAAGGGTCGGCAAAAATTGTCACCAATTAATATAAACTTAAATGTTGATGAAACATATTTGGCAGAATTTTCCAAAAGAGAGTTCAGGCCTTTTGAAAAAAAGTGAAAATGAATTTTTCAAACCTTGGTTTGTCCGTTGACTGGCGCAAACACGACTGGAAAGCGTCCAACTCTTCCCAAAGTTTCAATATATTCTCTTCCTCTTTAGGAAAATCGTGGTTCTCAGCAGCTCCAGCGGCCATAGAGAACGAGTCGTCGTGTCCAAAAGAGCAAAAAAATCGAAACGATGATAATTTAGGGCTGATAAATCGACGAGGTTTCAACAAAAAAGTTCCCGAAAGGTACTTCCACATGGAAGCGAAAGACTCACCCTATCCCGGGATGCACAGGTGACGCAATATTTCCCAGAAGCCTTTTCCCGGCTGCGACGATCCAAAACAAAATGGCGTCCACTTACGTGAAAAAGGTAAGTGATCTTCTAAACAGAAACGATTTAGCTTTCAACATGTAAAACTGGATTTCTTTCCAGCATGAGACTGCATAATTATGGAGTGGCATGCATGTAAATAAATGGATATGCAAGTCTTCTTTAGAGGCTAAAGTTATTGAAGTGAGAAATCGGCTAAACTTCGTACACCAGAATACAGGGCCGCTTTAATTTAACCATCCACCGGACTAACCGGCTCGTTTGCTCCTTTGTAAGCGCTGCCGAGCCAAAAGAGCTACTAAATACATAGACGTAAGACTTAACGCGCATATAGATTATTCCTCGTTCCTTCATCCAATAAGTTGATGTGCAAAAGCGGCCCTGTGTTGTGTAGTTGCCCCCCCAGAGGGGGGGGGGGGGGCTGCCATATATGGGCTATACAGGTATGTGCCGCTGTGAAGGGTATGGTTTTCAAGCAGTTTACTCTAGGATAGGGTATATAAATCAGAGCATTTGGGTCTAAAATAAGGTATCATTTTTCACGAAACTGACCAGTTGGTTGAAGATTTTATCAAAACTAAGGAAACCAGGCATTGCCACTCAAAATATAAAAAAATTAAATCAGCAAGTTTAAATTTATTTATTTATTTAACTCAGCCTCAACATCGTCTATAGATGACTATCATAAAACACTACTGTATATCATTGACTGCCAAAAATCGGGATTCAGACAGCAATCGGTGGTTTTAATACTGGTTACTCTAGTATAGGGTAGCAAAATGCAGCTGGACTAGCTCTAGTATAGGCTAAGGGTTCCAGGGTCCCAGTGGCACATCCCCACCCAGAAATTCCTAAAGTACCCCCCCTCCCCCCCCCCCCCAGCTTGCCCCCATTTGAAAACATGACTGTAATGACCTTTGATTTAATTTGTAGTCAACGGCATTGGTTGGTTTGGCAGTTTCCAAAGCGCCAAGAGAGGTAAGATAAGTTTTGGTGTTGCTTTCCTCACGTCCACCCACAGTTGAGGTTAATCATTAATCTGAACTAAAAGCCATCTTGAATGATTCCTGATAGTTTTCATTTTGAAAAACTTTTGTTTAGATGGTGGGAAACACAGTGTGTAATGGGTAGTGCGCTGGACTTTGGCAGAGCGTTCTGCAATCAAGTCCTTTTTGGGGTGATTGTGTTCTTGAGCAAGAGACTTTACTTTCAAAGTGCCTTGCTCCACCCAGGTGTATATATGGGTATCAGCAAAGCTAATGTTGGGGGCTGGGGGAGGCGTATAAAAAGGACAGGGGTGGTCGTCAGAAATTTTGAAATTTCTTAACCCCTGATGGGTACAACGAGCACCCCTGTTCTTTTATATAGGAGTCCCCACCCTGGGGCTGCAGATAACCCCGAGATGGACTAGCATTCCATTCCAAGGGGACATAGAAATACTATTAGTTGCTTCATTTCATTGAATCTGAAGACAAGCACTGGCCTGAAGGGCCAGTAATCTGTTTAGATGTGGTCTGCTACAGTATAGAGAGCTCCTGATGCCAAACCAGTTGCTGACAATTGTCTGCAATAATTGTTGATGAAATTAAGCAATTGAGTGCGCAAGGAACACATTATGATTTTACTTTCTTTCTTGACAGGCCCTTACAAAACTATATAAAGAGACACTACAGGTGTTGGGAAGCATGCCAAAAAGTGCTCAGTACAGAGTACATACAGAACAGATCACCAAACAAAGACTAAGTCTTGTAGAGCAGGTACGGTCAGTTTAGACTGCTGGTTGGTTAGAATCCTGTCACAATTTCAAATGCTCCTAATCCAAACAATGGGCTGTTGTGACTATGGAGCAAATGCAAAACGTCTTTTGCTGCTGATTGAAGTCCACTGAGGCCATAATTCTCTCTCAAAGAGGTGAATTGGTCATTTAGTTGCACAGTTATGTTATTCAGTATTATCTTCAATAGTATGGGATTTTGTTAAATTTGTTTGTGGTGTAATGCAATGTAGATTGACAGGTTGCCAATATGACAAAAAAAAGGTGTATTGAAATCTTGGCATGTGTACAGTAGGACCCTGAAAAAACCAGCTCAGAAATGACCCCTCCTCCCCCCACCCCTCTCACTGCCTTAGTTTGAACTAAGTATCATTTAGTGGCCTTTAGAAATAAAAAAATTGTATGGATTTTGTTAAGGAGAATGACATACCAACACTGGAGAAGAAACTTGGAGCTGGACAAATTGAAGAAGTTATTAAACAGGTGACAAATAATATTAAAATATAATTATTTAATATTATTATTATTATTATTATTATTATTATTATTATTATTATTATAACTGTTAAACTGATGAGCAATGCAATTCCAACAAAATGAATTGAAATTCAATGAAAGTCTGAGGACTGATCTTACATGTATATGTTTAAAAATTCGATATTTTGTGCTGACCTCTCCGACTCTCAAAATCACATTATTTCTGATGATGGTTATAATAATAAAATTACTATACATGTAGTTACTTCCTCTAACCTTACTTGGTGGTTACTTTTTTCCAAGCTGTACATTTCAGGACTTTGTTCCACATAATAATAATCAGACTTTTCTTCCATTTGAAGGCTGAAGATGAGTTCTCTTTAGCCAAGAAAATGCAAGAGTGGCAACCATGGGAACCCCTGCAAAATCCTCCACCAGCAGATCAGTGGAATTGGCCATAACAATTTGGATGGTACTAAAGTTAGCCTACCTTTAGTGGCATTTAACTAAAAGAAATATGTTTCTCGAGACTGCAGTATGAACAATCTAAGCAGTCATTACTGAAAGACAGTCAGTGAATACTTAATTTTGCTGGTACAATATTCAACATTTTGTATATCTGTAACTCACCTTAATAGTGTTGTACTTTACTTTTTAATAGTTTAAATGTATGTGAGCTGAATAAACATTGATTGTACAAGCTGTGGTTGTTACCTTGTACTCAGTGAATAATAATTGAACAAGTCTGTGACCACTGATTTGTGAATTCATATGGGAAGTAATATATCAAACACAAAAGACAGTGTTTGACCACATTTCCAAACGCCTAGAAGAGAGTTGAAAATGTGATGTGTAGCGGAGTATTTTTAACGAACATCGAGGTGTTTGGAAATGTGGTCAAACACTGTCTTGAGTATTTGATATATCTTCTCAATCAAAACTAAAACTAAGGATAAAACGGAGAAATAAAATCATAAAAATCTTTGCTAATTAAGATCAGATATCCAAACACGTCACGGTCATGATTTCCTTGGTTTAAACTTGATGGATTATTAATGAGCTTGAGAAGTTGGGTTGAGAGCTTGGCATTAAATCTAGTTCACAAGCGCTCTCTCGACTTTTCAGATAATAAGGCCTTGCTTTGTATTGTTCAAAAAACCGTTTTTCTTTTAATTTGACTTTTTTATTTCGTTAACACCTTTTTGGGGGTATGAGGGGTTTAATATCACGGGTGCTTCACAAATGTTTTGGTTTAAATAGTTTGAAGGGATTTGATAGGAAGAATTTAGTTCACACAAGAAAACTACTTTTAACCACAGTCCAAAAAAAGATATAATTACTTTCCTTTCTCCAGTGATGAAATGAATGAAGGAAACACATCAATTAAGTTGTGCTCACATTCATTCATATACTTTTTGTTTGTTTCACTTTCTATTCTCTATCTATACTGACTTAATCCATGATATGAACAATAAACTTTTTAATAAATATTTTCTTTTTCTCGTTACATGTGTTCTCATTTTAACTAAATATTAGAAACAAACTGGAACAACATCTAGACATACATTATACTGCAATGATTTTCAACTGTCTGACTCTGAATCAGGACACAATGTTAAAACTACGCATTCATTTTAAACTAAGCAATTCCTTAAAGATAAACATGAAATACCTTCTACCTGGAATAAAACATTTCATTAAATTTTGTTCCTTCCTGCAGTAAAAATGGTTCAGGCATTGAGCTTAAAAATCAATGACCATTGTAAAAAGACCAGTTTCTTGCTTCTGCAGATGATATTGTGTCATAAGTTTGTTGAAGATGAGGTGATAAATAGTTCATTTGCTTCGATGTGAAGGTTTGCCCCATAGTTCTGTGTTGAATATGAGTGCCAGCATTGAATGATAATATTTACAGTGGCATTAAGGATACACACAAATCAATTATGAAAATCTAAGGATCCAAGTCGCTAAAAGCAGTAAACATTTTCCTAGCAGAACATTTGAGAAGTTTCTAATGAGGTGTAACATGGGTAGTACAAACAGTTATACTAAGATATATTTAAACCTAACACAAACAAAATTATGTGCTTAAGGGTGTGCATTGTTGCTACACCTGTGTCCCTGATACATGACCTCAACTGACCTGGAAAGGCTTGCTATTGCACAACATTTAAGAAAAGCTTCAAATTCCTAATGGCCTATTTCAAACCAAAGTGGTCAAATTCTTAACTCTATTTATAAAGTTGTGACTTTTGAAACTGTCCCATGGAAAATGTGGCTTTTCCAAGCCCCTAAAAATTAAAATTCCTGGGAGGGCATGCCCCTTAACCCCCGTAGTGGCTTGTGTTCTCACTGCTCAATAAAGACTCAATAAACTACCTCTTTGGAGTGTAATCATGAAATGCATGCCATGCCCCTCAAACACAAGGTAATTTTAGAGATCTGGGAATCAAAATAGCATGTGGAAAACTTCCATTTTTTGATCTGTAATCAAAGAATGACATGTGCTGCACAACCAAAAACTGTGAGGAGTACCCACGCTGGGCTTGTTTTGCATTGGTTGTGGTACTGGACTACTTTGATTGCCAACATTTTGTTTCATATCAATAAGATAGGGACCCACATATAGACTTGCCTCCTTGTTTAGGGAACGGATGACAGCAGTGCACATGTATCTTATGTAGGCCTTTCCACAAATATCACATAAAATCGCATAAATATCTTACCTGAAATTCTCAAAAAATTGCCTAAATATCACAAAAAATGTTCTAAATATCTCAAAAGTCCTTTAAATATCTCTCATTTTTGTGGCAACAATACACCAATTTTGAATTTTGAAAATTGCCTCACAGTAGTGGGCATTGAGGAAGAAGATTGAGGCGATTTGATGTCACCAGCATCCACCATTTTCTAAAATTGCTCTTTCAGCGCTGGAATACATTTTTGAGTGGAAAATCACTGAACTGGATTGTTTCTGGCATAAGACTGAGTATTGTTTCAAGGGAATATCGAGGAAAACTCATGGCTAGGCCAAAACAAGCTATGAATACTTCTAAATATCCCTAAATTTTCTAAATATCTTAATATTCTCTAAATATCTCAGAAACTTCTAATATCCCTAAAAATACCTGGATATTTGTGGAAAGGCCTAATGTTATCAATTTTTTAATATTATGCCATTGTTATAATCTCAGTTTGTTCCAAGAGCCAAAGAAAGGCTTTACTTACACCGTTGTTTTGCAGCAAGAGCAACAACAGTTTTGGCTTTTTTAGCCTGAGCATTTAGCTGCAGGCTAGCAAAGTTAGTTAAAATCCTCAAATTGAGAACTTGACTGTATAATACAAAACAATCACTTGTGCATGCATAGCACAAGGCTATAGCCAGGATGTAATTAAATCTAGGGTCTGCTGGAGCAGATTATTTCACAGTAAACAGGGGGACAAAATGCATTGAATTGATTAATTTAAATATTAATTTAAAAGAGAATCAATCTGATTGTGCCAACCCTTATGCAAACTATAAGTTAAGGGTCGAAATACCTTCACAAACCAGACAAACATTATATCTGGTAAAACAGTATAGATATGAATATGGCACAACATCGCCTTGTGTTATATGATGTACATATGTTTTCAAGTTCGTTTGTCTATCTTTTCAAACAGCTGCCTAAAATGGGTTGTTAATGGACGCTGCATGACTCCTTTGTGTGGTCGCACCATTGAATTATTTGGCTGTGTGAGTTGACTGAGGACTCTACTGTGAGCAGTGTTATAGACTGGTGTATCAATGAGGGACCTTATTGACTGTTGGTGGTGACGGTCTTGGTTTTGATTAGAACTGGTGTTACTTTCACTTGTAATACAAGCTTCAGCAGAGTCATTACTAGAAGAATGCTGTCGTGTGACTTCAGCTACCAAGGCAGATGAGTTAACGGCAACATTTTGAACACTACACAGCTCTTCTTTCAATGAAGGTTTGGCTTTACCATAGGAGTTGTACTGTTCTTCCTGACCGGGCAGTTTGAGTGTAACATTGTCATATGGCTGTTCTGGTTCCAACCTTTCAACATTATCAAGGTAGCATGGCTCTGAGGACTGGGGAATTGTTACTTCATCACTTGTGTCCTTAGTTGGAATCTGATCATCTTCTGTGGCTGTCAACTCATCTTCCTCAGTGTCTGAATGGTCTGAGCCAAATGGGCTGTTACACACTGTTTGTACACCATCTGATGATAAAGGACTTCCTACCAAAGTTGTTTCACTTGGTGAGTGTAAAACATCAGCTTGAACTGGTTCTACATCATCTGACAACTGCTGATCTAGAGGAGTTGGAGCTTGTTCATGCATGGTAGATACTGTATCAGTGCTACTCCTTGGGCAATCCACCGCTGTTTGTAACTCACTAGATTGTTCTTCCTCTAATGAATGAGCAACATCTATTCCACCCTGATCCTCCAAATTTGGAAAGATTTTTGCTACCTCTCTTTCCTCCCTAGCAATTAGTGGCTGCTGATTAAAACTGAGCCCTACTCTTCTTTGACCAAATGTGGACATTTGTTGAATTGGCCTGGGTTGCTGAGGTACATATTGAGCATGTTGGACAGAGGGCATTTCATACACAGCCTCTCTTGTGTAGAAGTCATTTGGTACAAACTGAGGCTGGAGAGATGGTGCACCTCCCATAGTGTGCGAAAATCCAGAGTTAGCAACAGGCACATAATCATGATGCATTATGTAAGGTACATTTGATGGTTGTCTCATCATGAAATGCTGTCTGTACCCTTGGTTAGCCATAGGGATGTACTGTTGTGGTACTACACTGTAAGACTGCACTTGACTGTTAAAGTACATCCCCTGGTTAGAATGATGTAATGGAGGTATGAAGCACGGTTGGTACTGTAATGGCTGTGTTGCATAGCTTGGCATCATACTACCCATGACTGGGGGTGGTGTCTGTGCAACATGTGCCCACATAGGTACTTGAAGTCCTATAACTGGTCCACACCCATATGCAGCTGGTGGCTGAAGAGAGAAACTTTGTGTTATGCTGTGACAATCCTTTACCCTTGTAGAAAGATACATGAAAGGTCAACCCTAAAACAAGTACACTTAAACTGCTACTACTCCCTTATATATAGGTATATATTATGTTGGTTTAGGCTATATAGGTACCCCAAAGGGTATGGTTCTTCAGTCATTTTGGTCAGAAATAGAGTATCAATTTTGGCCTCTCTGGTCATAAATAGGGTATGGTTTTTGCACTCCAGCCTTGATATGGGTATGTTTTTAAGAAGAAGCTACTTTTTCATCATTATTGATAAGACCATGAACAAAGGCCCTTCACAAATTATGTTTGCAGCAATTTAACATTGATCTGAACTAGGGAACTAAGAGGCATTCAACTCAATTCAGAGTCCAGAACGCTGACTACAGGAAACTGCCCTTCCCTAATAAAATACAAAAAAAAAACTGCCCTTCCCTTTGTATTTGCAGGAAAAGAGAGGATCCTGTAAATGTGAGCATTGATCATGTGCTTTGGGACTAATAACGACTGTATTTTGAATCAGTGACAGATCAAGTGTTTATAAGGAGGAACTATATCTGCAGTGCTGTCATTGACAGTAAAAAATAGTCAAAGACTAGTCTCTTTGTGCGTTAGAACAAAAACATTCTACTTAATCAAAAAAACAAACTAGTAGTTTAATGATGTGAGAGAATTCATATCTAGGGTTAGACCTATCATGCCAGCATAATTTTGAGCAGAAATTATGCTTCACATCAGCAGCATCGGGCAAACTAGAAACTCTGTTTATAATCTAGACTTGTTTCCAGTACAGCTGTATATAGTTTAGGCCTGGTCACCTCACTGTACCAGCCTCTCAAGGCCCATGCATATTCAGTAGGCCCAGCTGGAACTCAGTCAGGGGTGCACTAATTTTAGCATAATTCTCCATTTCCAGGTTGACACCCAAAAATTATAATGCTCAGTTTTGCAAGCATAATCCTTTTAACCCTTGTCGTATCTTCATAAATATAAAAAAGAGGTCAAAGGTTCCAGCAAGAAAGTCAACGACCAAACTAAGTACTCCAGTGCTGTAGTCCCAAATAATATTATTATTGAGGCAATGTCCATGATTAAATTCTCTTCCTAGGTATTTAGCAATGTTCTACTTTCTCTCTTCAACAAGAAAACCAACAAAAATGTCTAAAACGACTGAGGCAAGTTAAGTCAGTTTGTCTTATGCTGGCTACAACCCCCTACTCACTAAACCAATTAATGGAAATTTTAACAGGTCACTTCTGTAATAATTTAGTCCATATAGGGAGTGCTGTTTTCCCAGGGGGTTGCTCCAGATTTCAAGAGACTGGGATGATCAAAAGGTTTTTTCGGGCAGGAAAATTTGACAAGTATTATTTGGGAGTATACCTTGATTTAAGTAGGAACTGTTTGGTGTATTCAATACAATTTGAAGATTTGTGGCAGTGCCCCAGCCATGTAGTTCTGCAATAAAGTACAACCAAACTTGTTTTATGGTTGTTTTAATATTTCACAATGGTGTCGCACTGCAATGCATCTATTTCGGCATGGGATTTTCTTGGGGTTAATGTCTGGTCTAGGAATGTTTTGTTTGGTTTCCTATAGAAACCCTATGCTTTTTGGGTTTAGATTTTTGTCCCCAGTTGATCATCCCTGTCACTTGAAATCTCAAGCACCATCCCCTGGGGCTGTGTTAGAAATGGACAAACTTCATACAATCTTGCTGCCATCAAAATGTCTGCTATTTTTCCTCCAAAAGAACATATTTTTTTCATCAAGGCATGTACCAAATACCCTGTGAGACAGAGATTTCCTACTCTTTCTCGTTGGTGAGAAAAAGAAGGGAGGGAATCTTTATCTCCAGGGTAGGTACGAAATGTAGAAATCCTACTTTTTGGAGCATCAAATGTTGAATACCCCATTGTTTCCAAAGCTTTTAACCAATCTCAAAAGGCATAGTTATGCAGCGTCTCAGTTATGAGGCAAAAATATCATTTTCTTTTTTCGAAACAACAAGTATTTCCAATTGTTTAGGATTTTTTATTAATACTTACAGACATGCCAGTGACCTGCGGTGCACTCTGAGTTGAAAACTGCATTGGTGAGGGAGCCATTGGACTCTGTGCTGCATAAACATTTTGGGCAGGTGCTAGCCCAGGTGTAAAAAATACAACCTGTTCATTTCCCTGAAATGAAATATGGAACAAACGTGTTGCATTATAATGCTCAAACCTGTAGTCCAACTTAGGGCATAACTTTGCTACCTGACTCGTTTGAGCGCGACAAACTGAACGTAGAATGGCAATAGTCTTTCCTCCTTTTATACGGACTTAATAATAAGTTTATCGTTCCCTTTCAGGGCTAGCAATAACTGATTAATTAATCAACCGTTAATGGTATAATTTCACTTACCATCGGCGGCGGAGGTTGCAAGGCGTTTGGAGGAATATGACCGTACATGCTGTATTTCAGCTGCGGTAAGTTATTGTATATCAATTGGGTGTTAAATATTTTAGCAAGTCCTTGCTACCCGATAAACTAATGGTTGACGTTCAATCGCAAGTACCAGAATCACTTCAAAGGTCCTCCGAGGGATATAATGTTCATTACTTCTTCAGCCCACCATTTCATTCTCTTCCCGAGAGCCACCTGTCTCTTCTAGCCGACGGGGCCTTGGCACCAGGAAAGGCACTGGTCGGAGACCGGTGAGCCAGACCGGTGGGAATACCCGAGGAAAATGGAACGACATTTTCCGATCAAACCGGACCAATCAAGAGGAATGGCTCTTACCATTTTTTATTCCTTTCTGAGTCCCTACATACGTAAAGAGAAGTAGGGCAATGAACCGGCTTGTCAAAATGGAACGGCAAATTTCGGTCGGACCGATCCGACCGGTCAAAATGGACCACCTCCAGAGATGGTCCCGAATATCCCGGTATATACCGAAATGGACCTCTCCTTTTCACTTCAGACCGAAATTTCCGGAATCTTTGGCATAATGGAAAGCACTCTAAGGGGTCGAGACAACTTGGGTGGACGAGTTGTCTCTCCTCGGCAGGTGGGGTAACCCTGGCAGGCGAGACAACTTTTCTTCATCTAAACACTTTGGCTCGGCTAACAGGGACAACTCTTAGGGTGGCGAGTGTCATGCAGTGCCTAGATTAACCCTTTTAGCCCCAATTACGCATATATGCGTAATTAATGGTCGTGCTCGTTGTACCACTTGTGACGTCATCAATTTAAATGTCATCAGATATTCTTGATAAGCAGATAGTAGTACTAGGCTAGTCCTTTCCGTGCAATAGTCAGGTTTAGATATTGACGACATTCCCACGTCGCAAATGGGAAAACAACGTTATCAGTTTTGGTGCAAAAACGGTGGTAAAATGATCCACTACGCCTATGATTGATCAAGGTCCATTTCTAGGCTTCGCCCGTAATTGCCATCCAACTTTTCACGATAGCCAGAAAGAACATGCAACGCAAAAGGTGGCCAGAGTAAAAGGGCCGAGAAAAAAAGAAAGGAAAGGGGCAACAAACAAAATTGAGAATGGTTAATGCCAAAAAAAAAAGAAAAGAAAAGTCCAAATTTTGGCTTATGCGCATGCCCGGAATTGAAATATTGCTCAATTTTGTACCTAATCCTCGAAAAATTTCTCCTTTTGGTAAAAAAAAAGCTTTCTTGGCAAAACTTAGGCTTGTACGGCCCCGCAAATGATCCCCGTACCTCAAATGATCCCCAAATTGTACCGCAAATGATCCCAGGACCGGAAAGGATCCCCAGATTGTACCATAAATGATCCCGAACCGGAAATGGTCGCCTCGCCATAAAATTTGGAAATGTGAGGACTCAAGAATTTGGACAGTGGATTTTAATTTTACACAATCGCTTTTTTTGTGACTGTGAAACTCAGAAAACCGTGAACATTTGGATTTGATTCCAAAAGGTTAATTTGGCACTGAACCAATCACTATAAAGTTCAGGACACGCGAGAAAACCTCAAAACCACAACCAATAGGGCACGTTCGATATATCAATATTCTAACATTGATCCGTGGCTTTCGGGTCAAAATTGCAAAATTTTAAAGTTTCCCTTGTCTTTCAATTCCCAAAAGAGACTTGGATACAAAGAAAACACCACCAAACATAGAGGTTTGTCCTGAAAGCCTCGGAGCCTTGTTAGGACATTGATATATCGAACGTGGCCTACTACCGCTGGTGTTTGCGGTTTAGTTTTCTCACGCGTAATTGGCTTTTTCCCTGCTACACAATAATAATCCTTAAATATTTCTGGTATTTACGGTTTTCTGAAGCTTTCTGAGTTTCACATTAATAATACAATATTTTGATACAGCGGTTGCTATATGAAACGCAAGAAAATGTGCAGTATGAACGATTTGAATGCAAATTTCACAACTTTAAAAATGATATCCAACGTTACAAAATCCTGTGTTTGAAGTTTGTAGTTTAGTTGAATCCTTCCCTGAATGACTTTATTGGGTCCGGGCCTGACATGTATGATAACACAGGACGTTCACTATATCCTCAAATGTGGGGCCAACTGAGAATTCCCAAGTGGATTGACAACATTTTTACTACGGTAACTAGCACGAAGGAATCTTAGAGACTTCCGTGGGAGCCCGTGGCTATCTAGGACGCAAGTATAAGAAGTGTACAGGGAAAAGTTCTAAGCGGTTAATTAGATGGCACAGGCATCTTCGAAGATTCATGTTTCTTTTTGCAGTGCGTTTCCTAAACGAAAAATTTTATGCAGTCGACACATGTCAATTTAGTATTTTGCGCAGTATGAGAAACGTTTTTTATCGCTGCTTTTATGCCTGAGGTACTTGTCTTTTCTTCACCTAGGATGATTAAGAAAATATGCATCCATCCATGGACTTTTCATGGAGTCCACGCCATTCCTAACTTTTTGTGGTGGAATCAGTTCCGGTCCCGGGATCATTTGCGGGGCCGTACAAGCTTATTTAGCGTCATGCCAGCCAAAAAACCTGACTAAACGGTTAAAAACGGTATTTTTTGGCGAAAGTTTGGTATTCAAAGGTTTAAGGATTTAAAGCATGAATTTATATCAAAGATTAACTCGGAAAAATCCACTGTGATCGAATGACGATCGAGCGAAGCTCAAAGAAAGAGGGATATTTGCACATTTGATTATTCAATAAGGGCTATGAATAATCATGTAGGGTCAACTTTGACTCGGCCTACAGGGCAGCGTTTTCACCTATAAACGCTCGATAAAATTGCCTAACGGGGAGGGTTGTCTCAGTACCCGAGACCATATAAATAGGGTCTACGTTGGTTTCTTTCACGAAAATATCACTAGTTGACCTTTACCAAAAGCCATTTGATCACACTGCAAACAATAAAGTTTAAAAAGGAGACATGGATACGGAGAGAATTTTCAGCGACGTCATTCACAATGAAACACATAAATGCTACTTCCTGCCCGAATAGAAGGTCTAATAGGCATTCTCGATCCCGCGTTTTGCCACTAATCGCCATCCCGCCCCATTCAGAGTGTTTATCCCAATCCCGCCTGGTTCGAGTTCCAACTCTCCGCTAAATGTCCGTAACCTGCGATTTTCTGTTTTTAATCCCGAATTCCGCCGTCAATTTTAAAACTATCCCGCTTTCCGCTTGTCAAAAGGGCAACTCACACCGCTGCCAAAGTTTTTGCTATCCTGCGTCCCTCCATTAAAATTTCTGTCATCCTGAATCCCGCCTCCATTTCTCACTCTAATCCCGCATCCCGTCAGAATATTATTTCCATTTTTTAAATTAATTTAAGAAAGGGAATTTTTTCACAGCTGAAGACCCTAAAAGAAAGTTATTAAATGCATGGAGTAAAATAACTTTTAGTATTTTACCAGGATTCATAATCGGAGCTTAGGCCTGATTTTATATATGCTTTCACCCGCGCCTTCCAGCGCGCGCTCAACTGCAAAAAAACTTGCGTTTTTCTTCTCTTGTGACATCAGTGGAAGTCAAGCGCTGAACGCAGTGAACTGATCCAAAATGGAGGAAGAGCAAGGCAATGACAGAGACCCTTTCACGCCTGTTGAAGAAGAAGTAGAAGAAGAATTTTCGGAAGACGACGAGCAAGACAGCTCTAGTACTGGTTCGGAGAGTGAAGAGTGGCCCAACACGGCAGCCGAGCAAAATGGATTAAAAGTTTCGAGGACCACTAGCAAGGTAGAACTTTCCTGTTCCAAGCAAATGATCCCTAGTGCAACAAGTAGGCATCTTACCTGGAACATAAACGAACTATGGCATATCCGAAACACAGAATACCCGGCCTATATAAGTCATTTAGAGTAGGTAATTTCCTTTTACGGTACGACAGAAAGTTTTGAGTTTTTAACTGACAGTTTTAGTTTTAGTTTTTAAACTAACTGGCAATTTTTCAGCCATCTTCAATGCATGCCCTTCCATTTAGGCTTATTCAAAAAGCCGTGAATTAAATTAAGTTCTGATTTTGCAAGTCTTGATAGTTCACTGCCGAATTTTCTTACGGCTTTGTAAAAACTGAAAGAGGCGTTGATCTAGCACTGAAAATTGTTCCATTTTACGAATCGTTGAGCTTCTGAATTTTGCATTGAGATATCCTTCTATGTGAAGTTAAGCTTTTGGGTACTCAAACAATTGACTCCCAAATACGGTTGCTTTAGCACCGGCAATGTATTTTTTTTTTTTACCAATACAGCCAAATCAGACTCACTACTCAAGGTTTTAGCGGGATAGAGAATATCGAGTTAATGGTACTGACACGAAAGCAGGGCAAGACTGTTCTTGGATTAGCGCCGTAAACATATACAAGCATTGTTCATATTTTACACTGAACGTAACCTCCATTAATTAAAGCAGAAGATCTTGTTAATTTAACAGACAGGAGATGAACCACCTAAACAGACCATGGTTAGGCTAGAAGACCAGATGAATAACGAAAATTTGGAAATGCTGCAGCACATATTCGAGGTTTGTTTCTTTCCTGTTTTTATTCTGCATAGTCTCAGGAGCCTGCGAAAATAGCCATCCTTCTTCGCTCCCGGCCACTCGGGCAGGGAGCGAAGAAGGACGGCTGTTTTCGCAGGCTAAGTTTCAGGACCTTTCCATTTTCTCCCGGAATTCGTTTCGGGCATCTTAAAATGTGAATCCCACGTATTGCTGGTCACTTAAGGAAACAATACCAAATCAGAAAGATGAATGGTATCAAAACTTGTCTGAGGCTACTTGACATTACCGATTTGTAGGAAGCAGATGAAGATGGCGGAGGAGGACTGGATATGGACGAGTTCCGTCAGGCAATGATCAAAACCATGGCTGGTAAAGGTGAAGTGGTAAGCCACAAATTGTGTAATAGTATTCTATCTTCTTGTATGTGCTGTTGTCAATACGTGAAGTGGTACCTAGTGGAATTGCTCAGGTTGTTGTTGTTGTTGTTTTTGTTGTTAAGGTTTTGAAAGATCTGTCCAGGTAGCGATTTCTCCTTCTCCTTCTGCCGGCGTCTTAATTCTTCTTCTTTCTCTTTTTGCTCCGCGCTTGTCATGTTTTTCATAACCATAACCATTTTACAACTTGGAACTTTTTTCTTTTCGTAGCCTGATAATAATCAACTTGCCATCATATTTATGAAAGTTGACGCGAATTGCGATGGAACGGTAGACTGGGTAAGAAAACATTTGTGTTTGTAAAGCATTATGTTATGAATCAAACCACTTCACGAGCATCTTTTGTTGTCAATTTAGGAGGAGTTCTGTTCCTACATGTTGCTGGAGACTCAACTAAAGGATGTCATGACAAGTGAAGACAGAGAGGTGAGATGATCCCGGTTAATTGACGAATCAGTAGTTCCCCCACTTGACTTAGCTTCTGCAAGTGACTATCTCAGACGCAAAACCAAATTAAAGCGGTGGCATTTTTAAAGAATAGATCGGCAGACGAATTTTGCGCCCTTATTGTTTTAACAAACTATATGAAGGCAGCCAAATTATTCAGAGCATTGTTGTTGTTTTTTCCGCTTTCCTCGCCGAGTTGTACAAATGTTACAAGTGTTTCACCAGGCCCGGGCATAAACTCTGTGAGCTTCTTGTTTTTATTGAATGCATCGAGAGTTTTTCCACCGATTAAAATTAGGAGAGTTATGTCTTAGACAACTAATTAACTAGGTAATCTGTCACTTTTATTCCTACAGATGGAATTTCCGCATCCAGCTAAGGAAATCCCTAGGTACTTATTATAACATATGAGTAAAAAATAAGGCACCTCTCCTTCGCTTCAAAAATATAGACTCCGGACTAAGCCTTGGTGCTAGACGGTTTTTATGCGCGGTCTCCTGTTTCGGTCAACTTTGCCACTTGTGGCGGCGTCCTCCTGCCGACACAAAGGATCCCAGCACATGAGCGAGTTAAAGCTTCCTGCACCATTACAAATCCATTTAGAATTCCGCTCATTTTTAAATCTTAAGTATGGTGAAACAAGAACACGAGGGCGTCGGTGGTTTGACCAAAGTTTGGACAATCAACACTCCATTGTCTTACAAATAAATACCAGGGAGGTCTGCAAAGAAAATTGTTTTTCAACCCTAATTGGCACGACACGTTTTCACTTAGACTTTATTGTTAAGCGGCCGGTTTAACCTAAGCGGAAAATTGCCTCAGGTATAAAGTGTAGGCAATTTTTTTAGTGATGGAGAAGTATTAGCTCTTCTCAGGAGCCATAATCGGGGACGTCCACGATTATGGCTCCTGTTCTTCTTTATTATGAAATGTCCTACCAGACAGAACGAGAAATAGCACTGTAGCTTTAGACTTGCACATTTCCTTTATTCCTTTATTTTCACACTTGTTTTGATCTTAAATATACTTCCAAATATGCACTAGATTGCATTACAGAGCATCCAAGTTTCAAAACTTTTCCAGGGGAGAATGCCCCTGGACCCCCCTAGCAAGCTCGGGGCTACGCCCTTCGATTTTAAATCTTATGGTAAAAATTTATTTTGGTAGAAACTAGTCACACAAATTGCTGGATCCACCCCTGATTTCCGTAATGGCTGCCAAAAAAACCAAACCCAAAGCATAAATAACAACAAACACTATTAATGAACCATTGAACCAATCAAACTGAAAAGTTTGAAAAGCGACCTGTGTCAAGGGTGGGAAAAGCTGCATCAGCCGAGGAACAGTTAGTCTTGAGTTTGATTCTGATTTGTCGAAAAAAATCGCATTTTTGCTATGCATTTGACTGGCTCGTATAGAACGTATGACAAATTTTAAACTCAAAGTTACAGTAGTTGGTACTGAACAGTTAGATTGTGTTTGGTTTGGATTTTAGTTGCCATCGCGACAACATCACTCGGATAACTTATCTTCCTAAACTGTCGCATGGCACCGATGATCCGACTGACAGCAATGGAGGAAGATATGTGTCTGTCAGCAAGGAAGGAACTGTGCACTTCTGGAGCATGGACCTGATGCACCCTCAAAGAACTCTGTCAGTAAGTGAGCAGATATGAGCGGGAATTTTTACCCTGTTCAAGAGAAACCTTGAGCTTTAAAAGAATTAGCGACGTATTTGAAAACATCACGATCTCCACCCATTTAAGGGAGGACACGCCAGCGCTTATATGATTACTGCTTTCTTTTTGACAGCTAAAGAATATATACATGCTATTGACGTTACTGAACAGGTCAGAATGTTGATGGCATCCCTTTTATTTTTCAGTTAGGGCATGAGGGTAAAGCCAGTAAGAATGTGTGGATTACAGACTGTGTGGTGTTACCAAACGCCAAGAGGCTTGCCCTGTCAACTGCTGACCGAGAGATAGGTCTGTAACACCACACTTACGGTACCAGTTATTTTCTCTAGCAAGAGTTTTATTATTTTAAGGAAATTCTTAATTCTTAAGTGGATGTAATTTGATTACTTGAATGCTTACCACTCGCAGTAGATTCTTTTAGGCTTTCGGACTCGGGTAAAGCTAAATAAGAAAAGACGCTATCTACAACGGTTGCCTGCAAGAAATAGGTGCATGCAGTTGCTTCCATTACTATCTGCCGAAAGCTCTCATTTGGAAAATAAAGTGGAAAATTTAAACGCTATATATATTTCTTACAAGTTGTGTACTTTTACAATGCAATACATCGTATTATAGCAACGGCATTTGTACTTTTTTTTTTCCTCTTTAGCATTCTATGACTGTTCTGCCAACAGTTTTGATAAGCAGTTTGTGATCTGTAGTCTGGATTACTGTGTACTCACCATGGATTACTGGTAAGAAGCTGTATCAGGAACAAAATGGCGTCCGTCACAGTGACAAGTTCTAAGCAGCGAAAACTAAAATTTTCTCGTTGGAGTTAGCAATGTTGAAACGTTTAAATACTCGCAAATTTCTGCTTTGTTACCTGCTCCTTGTTTGGTTTCTAGCTGAAAAAGGGTGTTTTGTTTCTGATTTTAAGACTACCACAACTAAAATCAGTCTTAAAATACCTGAAATTCGTTTTATGTTTATTTATATGTTAAAGTGGTAATCTAAACCCATTTTGCCTTTCTACAGATATAAAGCATTCAAAGTTAGTCTAAAGAGTGCCTTTTTTTTAGGAAAAAGCGTTTCAGATGTCCTTAACGTTAGGCATACTGTTCACATGTTATGTGATAGCTTCCATCGTGCGAAATCTCATCTAAGGTATGATATTTTGCCGATATTTTTCAGGTACAGCACAGCCAAATTAAATGAGGGTATTTTGGTGTGTGGTGACGCTGGAGGCTCTGTGTTTTGTTTAAAGTTCTCTGCAGTCACAGGATGCCTGTTTGACTTAAACCTTGGACAACAGATTCCATCTGGTACACTTTGTTTACGCTAGACTAGCATTGAAAACCAAATCTGGGTCGAGTTAGTTTGTAGAGAGTTTGCACGAAACTAAGCTCCTCATGAGATAGTACTCAGCTGTACCCACTATCTTCAGTTTCTTTAGAAAAAGTGCGAAGGTTGTATTTTTCGATTTTGTTCTAATTCCATGGTTTGGAGAAAGCTGAGTGTCGTATGGTATTGGAAGAATTTTTCAAATTGTTCTGCGTGGAGACACTAAGACTTGATACGGAAACTACTTATGACCTTAGTTCTTACTTACTCCATTTTTTTTCTGTTTTCAGTATCCTTTAGACGATTTTCCCTGTCGGAACTTCAGCAAGGAAAACATTCTAATATAAAACTTTTCCAATTTAACGTAAGTACTTAGCTGAAATTACAGCCCTCCTCAGGTTATTAATTTTTGCCACAAATCTCAATATTCTTCTTAACATAATGTGTTAACGAGAATCTTAAGCGAGCGACGTAATCCGTTGATTATTTCTTCTAAAATTTCAAGCCGTCTTTGAATTCCAGGCCCATAATATTCCATTCTGATATTTTAATATTCCTGGAGTTTGTACAACCCAACGGATGAAACTCTGGGGGTCTATTGTCACTCGCTTCTGTAATCTTTAACAAAATGTGCTGTTTCTGAAATAACAAACCTACGGAAACTTTGATGGCAACCTGATTGCCGTACCACTTTGTGCATGATAGGTCTTCGTTAGAATTCTGTGTGAGATAAATCTGCAGCTTACAGAACAAGAGACTCTCCCCTGCTGATAATTTAAAAGAATTTGCTGACGGCAAGCTACCTGTGGTGTTGCTCAGTCTACAGACACTAACTATCACTAAATAACATCTACAGTATTGAAAGGTGTCTTACCTATCGCACAGGCTAACTTGATAATCGGTAAGGCTGTGATGAGCACAAGGCAACACAAACCCTCTGGGACCCGTTAAGACGTCCCCTCCCCCCTCCGGGTGTAAAATCAATTATATTAGCATAATTTATTGTTATCTTGTATTTTAGAATCTCCACGAGGACTGGATTCGTAAAGTGAAATATTACCCTTCCTTACAATGCTTCATCTCTTGCGCTACGGCAAGCAACACTTCAATGTATCTCGGAGACATAGACAGGAAAAAGACGTAAGTTCAAATCCCCAATCACTTTAGCAGATAACTGCTTCATCAACCTTCTTGCGACCCAATTTTTTATGTTCATATTCTCCTAATTTTTACTTAGAGTGAACCAATTAGTAGAGATCCGATGCCGTTATATCTCGCATCACACGTTTTCACCTGACTTTTTCAATATTTCTTTCCAAGTAATACTGTCTCCTTTGACAGGAGCTCCGTGTTCCGCATCCGTAAGGGTATCACATCATTTGACTACTGTAAGGAATGGAACGTCATAGGTGAGTAAACCACGATCTGAATAACATCGAATTGCCGGCAAATATACTAAAATTTGCACAACGCTTTAAAACGTGAATGAAACTCCGAATTTGAATCTATTAAAAAACATTCGTCCGGGATCCTTTTGTCAAACGAAAATGTTGTATCAGCCGGCTACCTAGCCTGATTCTCAGACGGTCCAGGTGGTTCGCTACATCACGTTCTCTCTCAGAGTGGCGGCTACCCTACTTGGTATCTTGAGATTGTAACTCTTCTGACCATTCTGCAGTTGATGTCAATGGGCACATGTACAAGTGATGTATCTTAGCGGTCTTTAATTTGGATCATATCTTCATTCCTCACATATTCACGTCATAATCAAAATCCAATGAACTTTCCAAGGTACACCGGTTACTGATTACTAGTTGTTAACTTTTACATGTAATAATTGTGTTAACATGGTGTGTTGACTTTTTTTAGTAACTGGTGGTCTTGATCATTATGTACGTATGTGGAATCCTTATGTTACAGCTAAAGCCACATCGGTAAGTTTCAGTTTAACTGAGTGAGTTGTATCCTAGTTCAGTGGTTTCGAGTGGCATAATGTGAACTGCGTCGGCACACTACTGCAGGATATCAGGACAGTACAAGTAGGCAAGGCTTCTTTTTGGCTAATATAGCAAATTTGGGTGCGGCAAAAGAGAAATCTCTCATAGGAAATTCAAGGAAACTGCGAAAATTACTGGTTAGGTACCTGTACCTGTTTCAAATTTTCCGTCCGCTTTTCGGATAGCCAAAGAAAATTGCATAAGTCCTGAGTTGTCCAGTGCTGGCGGTATTAAGTTATTCATAAATTTGGCTTCAAAATATTTGTTTGGTTTTTACGTTACAAAGGTCTTGCAGTCCAAACGTATTTTGTCACCTTTCTTGGGTTTCATTTGCTGTTTGCCAATTTCTCGATTTCTGTATAAAGCTTTACCCCTCTAGTCTGAAGTATATTTAAACTATACATGTGTATATATATGTCTCGTGCAATTTTCCGTATAGTCCAAAGAGCATTTATGAATTTGATTACATATCAAGACGTCTCTAACACGCATATGGAAGCTGGTCGGCTAACGCACAAACTAAGATGTAGTAATTTAGTCTGTGGTGCGGTGTTTCTGCCATGTACCCCGTTCCATCGTGTTTAAATTAAAAACGGGTATCCTCAATGACGCCCTCCATGGTGGGGATCATGGAAGAGGATTGAAAATGGTGACTGGTTCACTTTTGTAGCACGCCTTTCAAAACAAGCATTTTACAGCATTCTTTGTTAAATGATCCAAACACGCGGCGCTTGAATTTGCACCGCATTCCAGGCTTGCACTCAATTGGGAACTGCAAGTTATGCACATGACATGACTTCAATGGCTCAACACAAGCGTTAGGTTGTTATGTCTTAAAGAACCATGTTAATATTTTCGATGCTAATCGTTTTCAGGTGATGAAGGGTCATAGTTCAGCAGTTACTCACATTATAGTGAACAGTGACAAGGGAGAAATAATAAGCGCTGCTCAAGATAAGGTTATTATTATTCATATTTATCATTAATCTTACATTTCGTCAACACTCATGATCAGCAATTCCTGATATGCTTCTGTTGGATATCATAAGATCTTCACTTTCAACTCCATTTCAAGAGTATTCGCGGAGTAAAAAAAAATGCTTCGGGTGTCTAGTAACTAACAGTGAAGCATATTAAAGATGATTTCCAGTCAGTACTACGCAATCTCGAGAGTTTGTTTGCGTTTTTTGTTTTGATTCATGTCAGACATCAGAAAATGTAGACATTTCGCAGCTACTTACGTGATGTAAATTCAAACTTTTAAAACAACCGCCATTATGGATGCGAAGCGGTAGAAGCCTTGTGCTTTGTTCTTTCTTATATCACTTGATGAAACAACTTCGCAGCTGTAAAAATCAATAAAGCTGTTGGAAAAAGAATTTGAAAGGCCTCAAAGATAAGGTATGTGGTTCATAACGAATAACATCGATTCGCATTCCATCGAGTGAGCCGCTATAATGTTTATAAACATTAGGGTGCTGAGACTGCGCAGTACGGACTGGAAATCTTCTCTAATTTAACTAAGATCTAATAATAATAAGTTTTTTATTTACATAGTGCTAGTTTCATTGCTGTCCAATAATCATTCCTACAATCGATATTAAAACAATTCTACATCTCACCTTATTTGAATCTGGCAGGTGATCAAGATTTGGGATATGCGCGACCTGTGTTGTGTTCAAACCATTCCTGCTCGCTCGTTGTTACCAGGCCCCCACCTGATCTCAAGCCTCTACTTCAACTCCAAATCTCACTGCATTTTTGTGGGAACAAACCAGGTGACAATTCAATCTGTCCGTCCCCATCAATCAAATCTTAATATTCTTACCAACGAGTGCTATGTAAAATTCCGGTCCTTTTTAAACGTAGGTTTTTAGCTCTGGAAATCTAAATTATGATTTCCGGCAGGTTTCATGTTGTCTGCTCCACTGCACTTTTTTTCAAGAGAGCTTTTACATAAGGAACATACATTTTTAGGTATAGGCGTGTCAGATCAAGCCGTTTCTTTTTCTTCCCCTGAACAGGTTAATAGTAGAAATATAGCAAAAACATCACTTGGCTGTTAAATTTTTTTTATTGTGCGAGGATATTTGACTTGTGTTTGTTCTTTGTCAGTTGTCAGTGATCGAGGGTAAAAGAGAAGAGCCCTCAGAGGAACATGACATTACAAGTCATTTTAAACCAATATGTGCGGCTATTTACAACGATCTCTTTGATCAGGTAATTACAATGTTAAATTCCACGTCCAAGGGACTCCCATATAAGAGGGATGACGATGCGCAATCATTTGCTTAGGGGCGCAAATTGCAGACTTTGGTATCAGTTAGCGTGTTTGGCACAGAACACCAAATGCATTTACCAAACAAGGTAACTTTCAAAGTTGGACACGAAGCAAGACCAGGCATGACTGAAATTTTCAAAATGTCTTTCTAGATGAAAAGGATTCCACGACTTAATCGTCATTAATGTAACGATAGCTCTTGTTTGTGTGTCTGTCTGATTAGACATGGAAGTCTCTCCCAAGATTCCACGTTTTAGTATGCAGTATCGACGTTAGACTTGCCCCAGGTCGACCTTTGCTTAATCCTTCACGTTTTCTTCTCCCTCGAGTGAAGCGAGAGGGCATCTTTGAGCGATGAAGTCGCGAGCGCAAGCGACCCAGCGCCGAAACCGACAGGCCAGGGAAGAATTATTGGAAAGGTCGTTTAAAAAGTCTATATCGACGTATGTTTTTATCGATTTGCTGAAGACGCAATATATTCGTCGTATCTGATTCTTTCCTTCTATCATTCTGGTTGTTAATTCAGTGTGTTGAAAAGATCTGGAGCAAGTCAGAATCATCGAGTCTGAATTTTAGAACCCGGGCACTGATTGCACTGTTGGGCTGCTATCGATGTACACCATTTTTATTTGAACATGTTTCTTTACACTCTACTGCAGGATGTACAATGTTGAACCCAATTTAATCTCAGTGAAAAAAAGCAGAACAGACGACTTATCTGGTAGACCAACAATTAACAACTTGGCCACATTTTCCAATGGTCCACACTCTCATTCACCATATATATAACTCTTGACCAATGAGCGCACGAAAACTCTGCCAGGTATATTATTGCAAACAACAACAACGAACAATTTGAAGCACATCAAACTAACATTTTTTCATATCTGTAACAAGATTTGAGTCATTCGAGAAAGAAATCAGTTAGACAAAGTGTTCGAAACATGTTGACATGATAGAGCGTGTGAGATGTTTTGGGAATAAAGGAATATGTAGCACAAGTCAACTGGCAAAAAAGCATTGTTATTGGAGACCAGGCCATTAGACAGCTCCAAATCTCCTTTGACTTCGATGAAAAAAGAGCGCGATAAAAACGAATATACTTTATGATGAACTTTTGATATAGTAGCCAGGCTGATTTGCTAGGTCTTCCTGCAGAAAGCGAGCAAACATTCTTTTTAGTCGGGTTGTAAAGTAAAAAAAAACGGCGCGATCAGGACACGCGTCTCTCCGCTAGTTTTCGCACGCCCGGCCCACGCGTCCATTTTTCCATGAAGGGCTGCCAGATTCACATTACCTAATTCATTATTTCATTTTTTATAGGTTGTGAGTGCGTGTCACGATTCTGTGGTTTGTGTTTGGAGTCTGCAGACAGGCGAGAAAATCATTCAGTTTTCAAATGCTCACGATAACTCTGAAATCACAGCTATGAGGTTTGACCCTTCCAAGAGGAGACTCATCACAGGGGCTCGGGATGGAACAGTCAAGATATGGAATTTTAATAATGGCTGCTGTTTGAGCGAATTACAAGCTGTAGATAATCAAGAGGTATATTAAGATTCTCTGTAGAACTTACAATTTACTTACATGTTCGTTTATTGTATACCATGCATGTGTACTGCACTATAATTCGCGCGAAGCAATACCACCTCGTCAATGCTTTGCAGCTTTCACAAATAGTACCCTGCGGGTAGCCTTTTCATTTATTTTTACTATTAATGTTCAAAGCTGGCTACAAAAAGAACTAAACGCAAAATCTGGGGAACAACAAAATTCACGTTCAGGTTTTTTTTTTCTGCGGACGGGTGGAGAGAGGTGGGGGAGAAGCATTCTCGTATTCTCGTCCCCAGAATCTAACACCAAAATTACAGAAAGCAACCGATAGCCGTTACAGCTGTTATCATCGTTTAACATACAAACTAGAAAAAAAGGCTCAATTCTGCCTTGTACTGACCCTTTCGCCTGGTCTGTTTGATGTAATGTAAATGTAAATCTTATTTAAAGTGGTCATGCGCTTGGCTATATACAAGCGCTAAGCTTAGCTAGTTTACAGGCATGCCACTGAAACAAAGGAAACAAATATTTAAATAAACGTAACATAATTAAAAATCCCAACTGGCAGAAGGCAGACCGGTTGGCTATTTACAAAGCGTGACGGAGGATTTGAACTCGGGACTATCAAGAAACAAATCCAGCTAGTGGCAGGGTGGTGGCCTTGAACTCGGGACCTCTGGATTACAACACCAGCGCCCTAAACCACTCGGCCACGCTGCCTCCTGACCAGGTAGCGTGGCCGATCTTGCATGCTTTTTGAACAAAAACATATTTGAACACAGACCCAGTTGTAATATAACAGCTTGCGATTGTTATGGCGTATATTCTTGTTAAATCTTGCAGATTACAGGTATACTGTGTTTTAAACAGAAGATTATTACAGTTGGATGGAATAGAAAGGTTACCATCTACAAGTAAGTTGAGATCAAATCTGGTCATGCATTGAGCGCAGAGTGCAGTCGACGCAGAGCACAACACGTTACTTCGCAGGCTTCTACGTCACCCTTTTATCAAAGTTGATAAATGTTACCTTGCCGTGCTACTTCTTTGAATCTGCTCGAACAGAGGGGCAACAGTGTAGCTGAAGACTTTCAGAGGATGTTAGTCTGAAAACTGGACTGAAAGTAGTCGTTCTTTCTCCCTGCCAGTCCTTCCTTCCTAGTTACTAAGTTACTCAAGTTGTGTCACTCACAGCAGCAGCCATTTACCTGTTGCCGTTCACTTCATTTATCTTGCTCAGAGATTGCAGAGAAGAGGAGGAAGCTGAGCCTCGAGTGTGGTCCAATTTTCACGAGGACGACATTTTATCGGCTGCAATGTACCCTACTGGCTTAGTGGCAACCTCTGCCTATGATGGTGTGGTCAAAGTGTGGAACATTGAGAGTGGACACGTTAACTGCAAACTGAATGCTAATGACTATGGTTTAGAGACCACTCAATCTGTTATTCCAACAGATATTAAGAGACAAGTGTCAACTAGTAATGCAGGTCAGTAGATTAGTAACAAACGTTACAGAATACCAAGGAGAAAAAAACAACAACTCAGCGCTGGTCAGTCACTGATGTAAAAATCCCTTAACAGAGTTTAGGGAATCCAACAAGTAAATCCACCGCGTGTTCTCACTCGGCAATCTTGTAAAACAGTATATTTTAACAATTATTCCACGAGCGTGCGTTGGATTTGAGATGATAATCATCTCATATCCAGCAATCCATAAGCGGAATAATTGTTTTATTAAAAACGCCCCCAAAATAAAGAATATTAAAGTAAAATTAAATTAAATTAAAATAAAAAACGCCCCAAAAAATTATTCGCTCGTTTACCATACTTGCTGACCGTGGCATAATTACTCACATACCATAACGGCTGAGCCAATGAAACTCTCGAATTGCATTATCCAACGCTAGTTTTTAAAAATAATAGTTTTTAATTAATGTAATATTGTATGGTTGTAATTAGATTAGTGCTATTATAATAATTGAAGGCTTGACCGAGTTTCTAAGGCAGGTCGAGAACGGGAATGGAAGTGAGGGTGAGCCTGAAGCACTCTGATTAGCCTCAAAAGCTCTCCGGTTAGCCTGAATAACGCTCAGGTTAGCATCACCCCTCACCCCTCACCCCTCACTCCTCACCCCTCACCCCTCATCCCTCACCCCTCACCCCTCACCCCTCACCCCTCACTACTCACCCCTCACCCCTCATTCCTCACCCCTCACCCCTTACCCCTTATCCCTTAACCCTTACCCCTCACCCTCACTCCTCACCCCTCACCGCGCACCCCACACCTCTCACTGCCCACGTGTTAGACCTTGCGCAATTTCTTGTTTTTTAATCTTTGTGGAAATCCAGTAATGTTTCTAAATCTTCCTCCAAAATATCGGAGAAACCACAGGCAACCCAGACGTTGTATGCGATTAATACGTGACATTATGCTGTTGGCGATTGCGTGACAATTGTGGCCGTTTAGAAGACAATGTATGAGAATGCTTCGAAAATTACTCTAAATGCTACGTTTAGAAAATAATTTGAATAAAATGGCTTACCTTATGTTTGCATTGCGTTGTTTTGATGTCTCTGGGTTCCTGGAGATGGTTTAGAGCCATTTAGGCGAGTTTTACTTTCTGGCGGTTTGCTTCCCCTAAAGAGAAACGAAAGGCGAGCGACCCACTGGCCTGAAGGCCCGCACTCAAAGCTCCGTAAATTCCACAAAAATGGTCTAATCTCGTCAAAATTGCCTCATGGCAGCCGTCGATAACTCTTCTTCCCATTCGCTTTCTCCCAAGGTTTCAAAGTTTATTTTAACCGCCCGAGAATCGCTGGTTTTCCAGCTCTTGCTTTCCATTTCGGCTCCATTTCGATCCGTAACCGATTATCTTGGCCACAGGATTTGAATTTCTAGCTTAACGACCTCGCCAACGTGACAAAGTCGCCTCCAACCGTCGAGAGGCACGGGGCATTTTTTGATCATGCAAACTGCACCGTGCCGCGGTGTATAACTGAAATTAGCGCCAAAAAGCACTGTTAACTGCAAAAATACAAGGAGCAAACAATGTTCTGCTGAATTTAGTGCCTAAAAGCACTGTCAACCGCAGCGAGAGATGGCAACGAGTAACTGACCAATGCGAAAACCCCGCCATTATGTGGCATTTCACACCTAATAAACAATAGAGCGTTTCCGTAGAGGGCCTATGGGCTGATAATTTCCTGTGGAAATTTTATGTTCTTAAAACAAATATTAGATGTATTAAAATTCCAAGGGCTACTATCAGCCAAAAGGCCCAAGACATAAACGCTATATTGTCTTAATTGTTCACCAATACATTTTTGTTATTATGCCTTACTTTCTCAAGTGATCGACGCAGAGAATAAATTTCGAGAAGGCAACCGAAGGAGCTCTGAGGTTGGATCAAGTAAGAAACATCGCCGCTCACCATTTCTACCTTCAATATGGCGGCCAAAGCGCGACTCAATGATGCAGAAAGAAGTTTTTGTCCCGGAAGGATCTCAAAAGAAGAAATTTTTCTATCAAGATTTTTTGCCACTGGAGTTTCAAGAAAGTTATCACGATTCCTCCGTGGACAAGGTACAGAAATAGCTGACAAATATGTTATTATGAAAATGTAGTGAAAGTCTGCGTCAGGCCAGTGGTCCATACAGCCGGACCGTTTCCCGCTTTCCGTAGCGTTAAGCGACTAGGAGTAAATCTACTCCCCACTGGATGGGATTCAAGTCCATGGCAGGGTTACCCCAAAGAATTAAATTCAGCGGTACTCATTTATACACTTGCTCCACTCTGTTTTCATAACATAAAGTCAGCTGATAAATGAACGTCGACTCTGCTTTATGAATGTATTTAGTGTAAATGTTTTTCTCCGTGCAGGTTCTTTTCCTAGAGAGGCGTGAAAACAGCTTATCCACAGCTACGTTGATGACAACAGGTTCAGACGGCTCGGTCAGGGCATGGAGCGTGTACGGCGGCGGACTGCTGGGTTATTTTCCCGCTGCTCAGGGTGTCCATGAATCTGTGATCTCCATGACAACTGACTACGCTAATACCATTCTTGTTACTGGCGACACCGCAGGATTTGTCAAGGCAATGACTTCAGCTTCACCTTTGCAGTTTAAAATGAGTGCTTGTGTTTTCTTACTTCAAACGTTAAGTTATAAAAGCTCTCCGATTTTGCTTATTTTGTTTGTCAGGTTTGGGATATCTCTTGTTACTGTATAAACGCAAGCGATCAGAAGGTAGCGACAGCATTGCCAAGGAAACTATTATCAGTGAACAGGAGAAATAGCCACAGAAAAGGATCAATCGATAGCAGGCCTCCTCCACTGGTTCTGACATTTCGAGCTCATCTCAAGCCAATTGTCAGTCTGGACTTTGTTGATAGTCGCCAGTTCATCATCACGGCTTCCACAGACGCGTCAGTGCGACTTTGGACGCAGACAGGGAGATATATAGGTAACAAAACATACGCCGCGCGCCCAACCAACAGAACGTCAGCACTCTGTTTTTTTTTTTAAATACTTACGACAAGGCTTTCCACCTTAACGCTATAAAAGAAGAGGGTTCCATGTTGCCTGAAGGAAGAAATTTATTTGTCTTGTTTTCTTTTCACAAATGAAAAGCGTGATCGATTTGTTTCTTTTCTAGGAACCAATGTGTTGCTTTTGCGGTAAAACCGAAACTGCGGTTCGTATCTTAGCCTTTGCAATTCATTTCCTAAAGATGACACTTCACGAAACGATGCTTCAACGACGATTTTTAATCCTTGGCAACTTTAAACGCAGAGCTGTTGCAGCAACAGCACGACACGAGTATTGCCTTTTATGTGGCGTTAAAAAATAGTACATGTATTGCAATGATCTGTTTTAAAATCGTCCAGCGTGCAAGTTGCCATCAATAATCCCATATATTGATGAAACCTGGATTGTCGCAAATTACAGGATCAAAAGATCTCCATGAAAAAGAATATTAAGAAAGAGAAACTTGAAAACGCAACAATCCCCTGCTTCAGAAAAGCTTGGCTGCACCCTGGAGGGTTAATCACGTGATTATCAACACGTCATCGTTCTCGAAAACCACCGTTTCCAAAATATTTTTCATCCACACTAAAACGCAAAGCAGGCGTTTCAAATTCCTCCGATTTGAAAAGCGTTTTCGAAAATTAAGCTCCATTTTCCTTCCGGATAAGTGCGGACGGCAAGCCTAACCGTAGAAATATAGCTGCGTTTTCAAACTTCTCCGGCATAGTGCTGACGGGGCCATAGATTTAACTCTGATCGGATTAAACTTAGCATTTCAGCCAATCACAGCCGGATAGAACCCAGATTGTATTGACAAATTTCAACTCTAACAGTGACGCATTATTCGTACAGGTACGTTTGGCCAGCGAACATTATGGGATTTAGAAAAAATTGTCAAAGGACAGCGAAAACTTCCGCCTGATATCCAACGCATCGCTTCAGCTGAAACTTTGAGAAGTTTGCAAAGTTCTCCTGGACCAAAGTGGAGGTATGTTTGGATTACCCATCATAAGTTTTTTTTCCACTCATAAGTAATAATCGGTTTGTATTGGAAAGCATTATGGCTGTTGCTGTTCTGTAGGTTATGTCCGTGGTGTGTGGATTGGGTGTGACGTTTGGGCTGCAAAGAAATGCAGGGATCATAAAATAAACAAATCTGCTGTCTTTTTGGACTTCCTTCTCAAGCTAATTAATAACTAAGGCCCAGTTCAGACGTCGTGCTTCTGTCGTGCCGAACTAAAGTGCAATTAGGTTTGACTGTAGCACGGCTGAGAAACAACTCTGATTCAGACGTCGTGCCAGAATCGAACCAAATTCAGGGTTTACTGATGCCTCGTAACAATTCTTTTCTTAACTCCCAGTGGGAACGCAATCTCGCCAAAATACATTAATATAAGTTATGAATTTTGTTTAGCGCGGCAGAAGAACGACGTGTAGCACGGCAGAGCTTGTCGAACTTAATTGCTTGCCGAACTTAATTCAAAAGTTTGATTCAGACGCCGTGCTTCTGCCGTGCTTTTGTCGAACTTAATTCCTGAATTTAGTTCGGCACGGCAGAAGCACGACGTCTGAGCTGGGCCTAATCCAGTTAAAACTAAGAGAATCACAACCGTGATGGAGGTTTGGATACCCGGTCTTAATTAGCATAGATTTTGACGATTTTACTTCTCTGTTTACTCCTTACTTTTTGTTTCGATTGAGAAGATATATCAAACACTCGAGACAGTGTTTCATCGGCTATCCCAAAACACCTCGAATTTCGTCAAATATATTCCGTTGCGCGTCGTATTTTCAACTCTCTTCTCGGTGTTGGATATCCTGATGAAACTCTACCTCTCGTGTTTGATATATTAATTCGAGAGCGCTTTCCAGAGGCGACCATTTCTGTATAGTTAGCTCCCCAAACAAAAAGCTTTTTCAGGACAATTTTACTGTAACTTCTTGCATGCGATATATCCTATTCACGCGGTAACTTGAGAGAGGATCGAAAATATAAAAGATTAAACGAACGGTAGACGACGGCATGTCACACAGAGGAAAGCAGTCTGTTTTCCCGTGTCCCTGATCGCTTCTCATCGTTCACGCCCGCTTTTTCTTTGTTGAACCCGCGTTTTATACAATGCCAGGTTATTAATGCTTCTATTTCCTTGTTACGCTAGATTAGCAAAGCATATAATGCGTATTACGACCCTGACTCGGCGAGGAACTCAACAGCTCTCACAAGACTCCGACGCCGCAGATTTGGAAAAAGAATGGGGAACTTCTATAAACCGATCTCTCGACAAAGTCCTAGGAAAGTTTTATAAGCCAAAGACCAGGCATAGAATCTTTCCACCACTACCAAAACTGAAATTTAATCAAGACCAAATGATTGTTTATTCGTCTCTGAATTTCCAAGAACTTCAACCAATTGAGGAGCCGAAGACACCAGCAGTGTTGTGGAATCACACTACACGGTACAAATCCTCTTCAGCCCTTCTTCCGCGAACTGCTAAGGTCGGCGGTCATAAGGCAAACTCGGAATCTAAACACGCTACTTTCTACAATACATCGGTTAAACAACTTCGAGCCAACGCCATAGGGGGAACCAAAAGCCCATCTCGAAAAACTCACGATATTTTATTGCGATCAACGCATAAAAAATAGCATGAAATGTTACGTATTTGAGACTGTTATTAAATGAAACTTGAAGCACAGAATGTCAATTTTTTGTCACTCGCTATGCCAAGGAACATTGGTTCCGTTCCCGTAAGCTTAGACAATTCCCGAAAGAAGCAGTGACAATGAGCGTCAAAACTCGTTGGCGAGCTCATGTCGCACTAGCTCCCTCCCTTCCCAGGCATCCCCTGAACAGAGATTAATTCAAAAGACCGCGCATTCAAACACGCAGAGACTCTGAAGATGTCCATAACAGACGCATACCCCTAATGTACCAAGGTAACGTTACATTTATTGTGGAAAACCTCTCGGTTTACTGCACGTTAACAACTTTTAGCGTTATTCATCTCCGTCGTTCCGAAGCCAGTCCCACTTACATCTGTCTACAAGCTACTAGGCATGCGGTTTTTTTGGAAAAGATACTGGGCTACAATCCACTCATTACCACCCCTAAAGGAAAACACTTCAGCACAGTAAATAAAAAACATGCGCCAGTTAAAAACTTGCTGATCCACTTGATCGCTGCCATAGGTTTGCAGGAAGATATCTCGTACAGTGGCTTCTTGCTGGTCCAACTTGACAAGCCAGGCTTCTAACGTACGAGCGTAATGATTTCCACTGATCTGCCAGTGCTGCTTAATACACAAATCCTTCTGAAAATACAGAAGTAGATCAGAAGAGGGCATTGTGCCTCCACTGAAAAAGTTCCGTGCCATCCACTCCGTGTCTGAGCTCTTCTTAGTACTGAAGTTATAAGCGAACTCTCGGTGACATAAAATCTGCACAAACAGGTAGCCTGACGGTTTCAACCAACTGGCCACGCGACACATGAGCTCTTCATAGTTCTTCATGTGCTGCAAGAAAATAACCAGATGAAACAAAAAGCTTCTATTCAAGGCAAACAACACAGAACAAACATGGAGTTGGGCACACGATTCATATAAATACCTACAAACAACACTTTGACTTTTTCAACGGAACAGTGAAAGTTAACTTGTCTATATGGTCACTCAAGAAGAGAGGGTTAGCTCTGGCACCATATAACTGGAGAATATTTGTCTCCATACTTTCTGGTTTGATCTAAACGATAGGAATTAATCAACCCATAATCCTTACCTCAAACATTTCAATGGAAATGATTCGGTCAAATCTCAAGGAAGTATTGAATACATTAGCATCTGATGTTACGCATGTCATTCTGCTGCTGAAACCTTTCTTTCCAGCTTCTGATTCAATCCACTCACGTTGTGTGTTGGAGTTAGATACCGTGGTCACTGTACAGTTAGGGTAATGTTCACACAGCCAAAGTGCTAGACTCCCCCAACCACATCCCAGGTCCTGAGTAACAACAAAAAATTATAAGAATTTCTGTTCAGAACATTGGCAGCTTGTAAAAAGCTCTCTGTAGATCATAAATTTTGTATAATACATTTAAGACATATGTCAGTGGAAGGATGTTCCACCGATTAGAGCCTTGCACCATTCTCCTTGCACTCTAGAGTTACTAGACTCTAAACAAAATAATCCATAGGAACCCAAACGGGATTTTGCATTTCTGGGACTGGACTAAAACAAGCTTTACATTAGGCTCTATAACAAGCTGGTCTCAAAAACATGAATACAACGTACATAGATTGTTGGCCTATTTGAGCAATGAGATGTAATGAGATGCATTACACAATGACTGATATTACGCTTTATAATCCATCAAATATTTTCACTCACGCACGATAGGTCTAAATGAGAGATATTCCCTAGTTTTCAAAACCTTGCGTATTGCGAAAAATATTTGAAGGATACTAAACACAAACCCTCCATTTGGTGCAAAAATATGCTTGGATATTTGGCCATGGACGTTATCTGTTCCTTGATGCACACAGTTTTCCTTGAGCTACACTCTTGGAAAACTGTTTGCTTCTTGAAGCAGAAAATGTCTGTGGACAAATATCCAATCATATTTTCGCGCCAAATGGAGGCTATTGTTTATATATCATGTAGAACAGTCCATACCATGATTGAATGTCCATCTTTTACTTGAGCCCTTTGACAAACCAGCTTGAGCATGGAGTCTTCCGCTATCAATCAAAGAGAAGCAAGATGAGTTTTGTTTAGAAGATTAACTTATCTACCTCATCAAAGATGAGCTGGACATTTACAAGACTGAAAAAATATTTAAAAAAATGCAAATGAATCCTCAGCACAATGTCTTACTACAAGTCGCTAAGTAATTCCCAACAGGAACGGTGTAACATATAAGATGTAATTGCTGGATCATCAAGATAATGTGTAGGAAAGAGTGCCTCCTTCAAAGTTGATGTCATGACATGGCAGGCAGGTTCTGAGTCATGAAAAGGATTTGAATAGTTCTACAATGATTGTCTCTAGCTGATGTAGCTAGAACCACAAGAGCATTTCTCTTTGTAGATGGAATGCACTATGTGAGCTTATGTCTAGTTTACCAAAGAAAACAGGAGAAACGCGCTGCCAGCAGTCTATTTATAATTTATTAGCCAGAATTTTTTGGACCCACTTTAAAATCAACATCACATGACAGGGTTTATTCCTTTCAGTGTACCCCTAAAAGATACCTTAACAGCTAAAAAAGGTGGCGTTCAGTCCTGAACACCCTAAGTAAAACCACAATGCGTGATTACACCCCTCAGTGAGACAGCACGCATCCCTGACCTTTGCACATGGAGGTTCCCCCTACAGGTCTTAAGTTCTACATTTGAGTAAAACAGTAGTGACTTCACTTACCTGCCTCCAGTGTTGTGATATTTTGTGGCCAGTAGCAGCTGCTATACTTGAGTCTCTTTCCAAGCACCTACATGTATTAAAGTATATATTAATTTGTTTATTCATGGTCAGTGTACATAGGTTACTGGTGGAAATCAACATTGCATGCACTAAATCTAGGCCAGAGATTAATCATCAGATGGTGAATTTATATTGGGAGACAATTTATCCATCTCAAACAAATAAATATACTCAGACAGATATAACACAAATTCGGAACATAAAGCCTGGACTTATGAAACTTCATATGGGGTTATGGGTGGGCTTATAAATGGGGGGAGGTGAGGGGAGGAGTTATAAACAGGGGGTTCTAAGCCATATGAAAAATTTAGAAAAAACTACTGTTCCACACTCTGCACTGGGAGAGTAATGACATTGATGAATAAGAAAAAGTAGACTACAAGTAGTCCCTCTTTTGCTTAGTCCGACATGCGTGACGAGAAAGAAAACCGTGAGAAGCATGCAAAAGGAGCCCCTTTTTGTACGCGTCTCGCCCCCAGGATTTCACACAGCCATTTTTTCCTTGTGGTCTCACTTGCTGGACTAAGCAAAAAAGGGACTACTCATAGTCTAAAGAAAAAGTAGAAGAGGGCTTAGCTAAACAGTTTTGTTTTTTACATCACGGTAGATGGTCCCAATAGTGGAGGAGATTATATAAATAGGGGAAATTATAAACAGAATTTTAAGGCAATTTGTCCCTAATATTCGGCCCGGGGTACTCCCAGAAAAGTTGGGTGGGGATGTGCGGCCTGCTTCCCAAAACCCTTACCCCATTTATGACCAAAGTCTAAGATATTCCCTACCCTCTTTATGACCTGACCAAAAACTCGAAACCCCATTTATGACCTGACCCTTAAATCAAAACCCTATTTCAGACCTGCATTATAATTAGTACCCTGGCTCGGACCAATGTTAAATTACCTTAAACATAATTTGTGAAGGGCTTTTGTTGGTTTTCTTTTCGATAATGATGAACAAGTGGCTTCTTCTTAAAAACATACCCACATCAAGGCTGGAGTGCAAAAACCATACCCTATTTATGACCAAAATGGCCAAAATCAGCTAAAATCAATACCTTATTTATGACCAAAACGGCTGAAAAACCATACCGTTTGGGGCCGCACATACCTATATAGGCCAATGAAGGGAGTACACCCCCCCCCCCCGGGTATTCGGCCGCATCATTTAGAATCGAATGACATTGGTTACAATCGACTGCGACCTTGAAGCCAGTTTTCGCTCTCTACTATTGTACTTCCTCACGTGTATAACGATTACATCCTCTTAGCACGCCTAAACATAAACTAAAGGATAAAAATCCAAAAAAAGCTTACCGTCCTAAAGAAGTCCGTGGGTACTTCGTAATGTTGTTCGTTCGCTCTTACAGTCTCCACTGCAACAGGCGATTCACGAAGTTTCTCGACAAACCTCATTTTGAATGCCAGCTTTTTCTCAACATCCCCAGAACAATCTAATTTCTGGAGCCATTTGTCTAGGTTTTGACGTACTGCATCTCGCAGAATCTTGTCTCCTTCGCTTCCTTCTGACATGGCCCGACCTCTCAACTTTTAGAATCGTTAGATTGCGTTACAGCGTGACTGGAAGTTCGGAAACTGGGTCCAAAAGCAGGGGCGGGGGAGAACACTCTTCGACGCCTGGCACTTTTTGTGTATCTGAATCATCCAACAAAAAATGACGTCACATCCGGTAAAAAAGAGCGCTGAGCGGCAAAATCAAATTTGAACATGGCATAATCGTTCTCTCAGTAAGTAAAATGGCAATATTTTGCAATCGGCCGGATATTTTTAACGTTTTATTTGGCCACGATAAACAAAATTTTGTCTTCTTCATCGTCATATCAGTTTGTTTGAAGGACAGGGTAACTATTTATTCAAAAACACGCTGTTTTGAAGGCGTGTTTTTTACGAAATGTCGCCATTTCTTCCTCGCTGAATTCCACAGGAGTCATCGTTTGTGTGGAAATAATGAATTCTAGGTAAGTTGCACTCAATTCAAATATCCTATTCTCTTAGGTAGGCATTACACTAGAAAAATGCACAATGACAGGTTTCTAGACATGGGGGAACCTTATTAACAGAAGCGCCTTTTTTAAAATTTACTGTTGCCAAACACTCGAGAGTACTTGAGTGCTGTTAATCGTATCACTGCAAGAATAGACCCACACACATAACGCGCTTTGCAGAACTTTCTTGCCGATCGACACTAACACAAACTCGTGTGTTTGCTCATGACTCAAACTGATGCCATAAAATATGTTACGATTGGTTAAGAATCTTAAACAAGATATGTTTTCCCTAAGCAATCCCTTAATTGATAAACGCTTCGTTACAGGCAGGCCGTGAACCCCTTAAAAAAAAAGCAAGAGGATTAGTTTTAACGGCGATTAAGTAATTTGGACATGTCGTGGTTTTTTCTCATTTATAATCAAATTTATTTTTCCGTTTCAACAGTGTTCGACGTCAGCAGCGCTAAGTTCCAATACCCCCCCCCCTAACTGAGGTCAAGCAGCACCTTTAATTTCTTCAAACCCTCTCATTTGCCCTGTTTGCAGACCAAGTTCCTCATCTATTAATCCCTGTCATATTGGCAACCCATTTTGAAAGGTTACTAAAAAATTGTGCATTCTATTTCAGTGAGCTTTCTCTTTGTAATCTTACATCAAGATATTTCAATCCCTAAGGAAACGAGAGAACACTAGCAATACTGACAATTTTCAGTAATTCATCACTGTCAATATGCCATCTAAACAAATTGTTCGTAAACAGTAGTGAAATTTCATGCCCCTACACCTAGCCATAAAAGGAAGTCTGGGAACAGGCAATAGCAACAGTGACACTGCCAGGCTGGTGAATTTTACGAGCTAATGAACTCATGTCTGACAATGATGGGTGATGATGAAGCATGGTGCAGTGAAACGGAAGAATCAGACTGTGAGTGACACTGATAGAGTCAGTGTCGTGAGAGTGATGCTAGTGTCTGTGAACTTGGACCAGATCAGCAAAGAAAAGGATTTGTGCTAGAAATTGACAGAGAGCAACAAGTTTGTGCTAAAAAACTGAAGAAGCTGGCTCAGACCAGTCTTAAAGCCAGCATCTACTTACAGTACTTGTCAAGAGTTCCTGACTTGTGTATGTGGGAAGGCTCTCTGTAATGACCTATATGGGGAGGCTCAGCTCACGATGAGTACCTTTTTCAGGCTTCAGGTATAAACTTAATGATAGGGATTTCACAAGTTGAGGTGTATGAAAGGGTAGGAAAATCTGTCATTTAGGGATTCCATTCTTCTGGTTCTAAAATGTTGTTGAAAAGCTCTCATTTACTCTCCTCAGCCAGAATGAAGAGATTCTATAATATTATTTATTAACTTCTTTCCAAGGGAATAGAAAAGGGATGCAGTATTCTTAAATAGGTTTGTTAAAGGGGTACATTTACCCTTTTGCAATGTAAGGTCGACAAAAGAGGTGCCATTTCTATCAAAATGGTACAAATGTATACAAAAGGGTAAGGGGTAATGGACCTTGAGATAAGGCCTTTCCATTTAAAACTTTGTAGAATACCCCTCCCCCCCCTCCCAGCTTGTGGAACAAAGATGTTCAAATTATTGTTTTGTGAAAAAAGGCAATTATTAAAAAACAAAACAGTGCCAAGAGATTAAGTGATTGTCAATGCAAGTTTCCATTTGTATTCTGAATTAAAATGGGTATAACATGATCCTCAAGTATACTATGCAGCTTCACAGAGAGGCCCAAACTGATGATGAAAACATATGTTTTAACACTTAAAATTCTATTTTTGCTTCTTCCCTTGTACCTTGTGATCTTTGTAGGGAAATTTTGAAAAGGTCCCCCCCCACCCCCCCCCCCAAAAAATTCAAATTTTATATACAAATCACTTTTTTATCTTGAAAATGGTCTCAGAGACAACAAAACATTTTTATGGCTAGCTAAACTACTTATTAGGAAAATAAAAATGTTCAAGGAAAAAATGAACTGGAAGAAACAACAACAAATTAACTTTTTTTTTCAGAAGAGCTAATACTTGTATATTTTCTTAACTTACATGTAGGTCAACATAATTTGTTTTCGCAATTTACCACAAAAGAAAACACCACAGAAAGGAGAACTATAGTTGTGGCATCTGAGCTACATTTTTAAATGGAAACATTTCCCATAAAAAATTTCCAAATTATATTCTTACCAGTACAACAAAATACCAACTATATTTTGCAAAGAAGTATACTTAATTTATAAAATTGATGTAGTGAAATTTTCTATTTAATTTTTGTACACCTGATCTTACAGAGTGCAACCTTTGGTTTAACTGGTTCACTTTACCGTTAAGGAATAATTAAATAAATCACACCAGAGTGGCTTTGTATCTTTATTATAATTCTCATTATCAGTAGAGAAATCACACTTGTACACTGGTCCACTGATCAATACTCATATGTGTATGTTAAACATGGGAAAGCAGGTTGCATCATCTAATCATAACATTGTATGCCTGTGTGGGGTGTATATGCCAGGAGGTAACCACCTAAGAAAAGACAAACATAAATTATGTCATTGTTTCAATGACTCACCCTAAGTGGGTATTATGCTCATTACCACCTTAATAAACAAGATATATCAAAGTATAATTTTTAACTCTGCTTTAAACTTTTCAAACCTACAGTTTGTTTTCACTTTCAGAGAGGTTCTTAAATTCACAAGCACACCACCACCCACCCCCCTCAGCCCCAATTCCTACTCTCCCATAGCCAGGATCCTATTTCAACCCTCCAATAAATCAATAATTTTTTTTCTAGTAATTTTGGTCTGACCTAGATTCATCTCCCAATTGGCAACTCAATCTTTTCCAGTCCCCTCTAACCCAATTTCAATAATGCAGTGATTTTCAGCTTGAAAAACATTAATCAAGGCCATGAGGTGGCCAGAAAAGCCTAGAATATCAGGGAAGGTCTGAAATGCAGTCTGTTGCCATGGTAACAAAACTGTTAAGCTCATATTATGTAGCACATCTGCAAATTGCATCGTAATAGCACTGTCCCCACTGGAACCCAAGGTTCAGTAGTTTACTTGGACAATAAATTTCACAACTTTCCTGGGGGACTGGATGATCTAAATGGTATGTGGGAGACTCCCAGAATATTTGCAAGAATGTATGACTATCTCTTCACAGGTATTCATTAATAAATAAATAAATAAATAAATAAATAAATAGACACTAACACTACTAACATGATTGAGTTTGGAAAATATATATATTTTTGGTTTATGATATTTTGAAAAATTCCCCTCTCCCATCTAACATGCTGATCTTCTTTAATTTGGTACTTGAAATTGACCAGGATATATTGCACAGTCTTCACATCAGATAATTTTTGTACACCTGATCTTAGAAAATGTGTTTTGTACATCCCATGACCATAATCTGTGATTTTCCCTACCCCATTTATGACTGTTGCGACTGCTACAGTTGCCCTAAACATAAGTTTTGAAGGACTTTTGTTGATGGTCTTATCAATAATGATGAAAATTGAGGTAGCTTATTCTAAAAAACATAACAAATTAAAGACTAGAGGGCAAAAGCCTTACCCTAGAGTATTTATGACCAAAACGGCTGAGTAACCATACCCTTTGGGGCTGCCCAGCTGTATATAGCACATAGAGGAGAGTTCCCCCCCACTACCGTTGGAGTAGGAATCAAAATTGCCTTGATAACATAATAAAGATAAAATCTCAAAATAATCAAGAGTTACATATATGCATGGGACTTCACTAACAAAATGATGCCTGTTGCTTGCTGTAAATTGTATATAAATTACTCCTACAATGTGCCAGAATTCTGTTAATCTGGTCACCAACAGGTCACAAAAATCTGACTGTATAATTAATAAAAAAGAAAATGACCGACTGAGCTTTTGTTTGAGCCAGAATAGAGTGGCCATAATAACTAGGTGGCTGTGTTAACGGGGGTGGCTGTATGGTGAGGTACATTCCACAGTAGTGATAAAGATGACTGACTCTCAAACACCAGTACCCATAAAGAGTTCGGACAGCATATTTCGCATAATCAGTTGGAAGAGGAAGAGGGAAAATGGAAATAAAATAGAATGGCTCTTGTGTACCAGAGACAACCCTTTCCCCGAGTTACCCTGGCGGAGCTAACTTTTCACTTATTTCTTTGCAAAATTCAACCAACCGTTTACACGAGGATGACGAACCAGACTTGGGGGTGAGGCAATTCAGGTGGGCAAGTTGACTCGCCTTGGCAGCTAAAGTAACCAACAACTTTTCTTTGAGTATACATAAACACTTTGGCTCGCGTAACTGGAACAACTCTCGGTATGGCGAGTGTCACGTAATGCCTAGATTTAAGATTTAAAGCAGCAATTTGTATCAAAGAAGAGAAAATTAACTCAGCAAAACCCACTCTGATCAAATGAGTGAGGGAAACTTAAACAAAGAGGGATAGTTGCACATTTGATTATTCAATAAGAGTTACGAATAATCATGCGGGGTCAACTTTTACTCGGCCTACATGGGCTACATTTTCTCATACAAGCACTTGATAAAGTTGCCTCAGGGGGAGGGTTATCCCGGGTACCCGAGACCATACAAATGGGACCTGTGTTGCCTCAAAGAACACCCCCACGATTTTCAAAGGGGAAGGTCCATAAACAGGACCTTAACTTAGGGCAGCTTCAATGGCAGATTCCCTCTGATGACTTGGATTTGAATAATTGATTTAATTACTTTTAAAGAGGACTAGAACTTAAAAATCTTGCTCGAATTTCGATCCAGCGAGGCATAAGTTTCCATGTCGTGAATCAAGTTTTTACTGGGCGTTTTAAAAGCACTCACCAAAGAGAAAGAGACTGATGACCCCAAACTACCGATACATATGTACTGTATCTTACTGAAAACAACAACCTTCAACGAGAGATGTAGGAATGTGGGATACTGACCTTCAGCATGCGATCCAGCTTGTCTCTTCTACCAATACACGTCAGCCAAGAGCAACAAAAGCTCTGGTGACAGCGACTTTCGGAGCTAAACGGCTTCTGTTAATTATGTTCCCGTAGTACACAGTGCAAACTATGGCCAGCAATACTTCATCCAGGTTGTTGTTAACATTATAGGCTATTGCACTTATTGTTATCACTAAATCACGAACAACAAGAACCAAAAGTCGGAACAACACCAGTTTTGCAAATGTGTAAAATTCGCCCGACGATGACGGAAGGCTCTCCGTTATTTTGCTTCAAAACAATTATAAACTTTTCTCTTTTCCCGAAATTTTTGCTTCAGAAGTCGAAGTAATGTGTCTGCAACATCCTTCCATACTCAATATAAAATGAAACGAAACTGATGGTTTACAAATAGAGGGAAATCACGAGTAATCGAAACACCATTTTCTCGCTTTGTGAAGCGAACCGCGAAGCGCAGTTTAAACCGGATGTGACGTCATTTTTTGTTGGATGATGCCTATACGAAAATTTCAGGAGTCTTCTGCCCCGCCCCTGGTCCAAAAGACATAAGGGAGGGACCATTTTTTTTTTTTTAAGGGGAAGGGGGCGGGGGGGGTGAGCAAAATTCCTGCAGAGCAAAAACTGCTGAAAAAAAAATCGTGTAAGGGGAGCTGTAAAATGCAATGCCGAATAGAGTACCATGCCGAGAAGAGTACGACGCATAAATTATGTTGTTATGCAAGAGCACGTGGCATCAAGTGTCAGCAAGACATTCCAGGGTCACATTGACTGGTTGTAGGGTTTCATGTACTCCAAAAATGTTATAACGCAATTCACCTATATTTAAATACGTCATCTTACATTCTTACATTAAAGAACGAAATCGTTAATGCTTCAGCTGAACCCGTTATTTAATGTAAGAAACAAAACATTTCGCTAAATGATGTACGGAAGGTGTATTATCTTGTTCAGAATCACCGGGAAACAACCGTTTCCCGGTGATTACATTACATTGCATACATTATGCTAGCATTTTTCTCAAGCATTTTAGTGAGCATTAATCGAGCATTTTAGTGGCATTTTCCCGGAAAATTTTTTTTTTTCACCTACAAAAAATAGAAATAAAAATTATTTTTTACGAGAAAATGAAGACTTAAGGCGGGAGTCTACATGAAGGCCGTATTTTGGCTGGGCATTATGGTTTTAATGCAAATATCTCGTTTACGCTTCAAGCAGCCAAGAATCTCTCTGCTCATCTCACATATCTATGTCTTAGGCTGCTTGGGGGCAGCGTGGCCGAGTGGTCAGCGCGTCGGACTCGTAATACAACGGTCCTGGGCTCGAGTCCCGCTCTGGCCACTACTGACCTGGATTTGTTTCACGGTAGCCCCGAGTTCAAATCCTTGGCCACGCCTGTAAATAGCCAACTGGTTTGCCTCCGGCCAGTCGGGATTCTTAATAATGTTATGTTCAATTTGAATTATTTGTTTCAGTTATTTGCTCTGCCCCACTACCCTCTAAACACTGCCGAGGGTAAATAAAGGTTATCAATTAATTAATTGATTTGTAAATTTTTTGGTGATTTTTAGGTATATTTGTAGGTAAATAGTTTTTCGGGGGCGTTCAACTGTCTGGTGGTGCTCCATAACATTTTTTTTCTTTTAATTCCTCTTTAAACTTCCTAAAATTTCAGTTAAATTCAGGTAAAACCTCGCCTTAAGGCCACCGCACACTAGCCGATTTTTTTGTCGGCTGACAAAAAATCTTCACTTGTCGGCTATTCAGACAAGTCTACGACAAGATCGGGGCTATCTGACAGTGCTAGATCTCACAACGTCTTGTCAGGCCTTGTCGGCTAGTGTGCGGTGGACCAAGACGGGCTCGCGCGCGCCTCAACCAATTAGGAAATGTCGTGAGAGTCACGTCAGTGGAATAGGCGCCAGATTCGGCCCCAAGCCTCAACACGGTTAGCGGCGTCAAAAAATCGGCTAGTGTGCGACAAGCTGATGGCCCGATAAAATATAACCCGATTTGACCCCGACAAAAAATCTGCAGTTCTACGACAAAAAATTTGGCCAGTGTGCGGCAGCCTAATACAACCCAACTACAACCCCGGCAGCCTAAATTCAACCCTAATACAGAAGAGTGGAGACCGAGGAGAGGTCAGTGGTAGTCAAATCAAATTAATTAATAGATCGTTATTAAAACTATTTTATACGTTGAGTTATACTACGTATACGTTTTTTGAGCATCCTGAGCTGTGTTGCAACGTTAAAATTTTTAAAATTAACAAACCCCTATGTATGAGCATTAACCGAGCATTTTAGTGACTTTTTGGAGAGAGACCGAGCATTTTGGTGGGAAAAATAGAGGATTAAGGTGGAGCATTTTAGTGGGGAAATATAAGCATAATGTACAAAAGCCTAAACAGTACCACCAGGTGAGACTACAGAGAGTCTACAGAGTAATTTAATAGAAACATATGTTTTAGTGCTTGCGTAATGGAGTGCGAGACTAGTACTTATAAGACAAGGCTGAGTTCAGTGTAATAAAACAGGAAGGAAAAAGTTCCTTGAAAAAGTTCAGCCAAGAGCCTCTCGGCTTGCTCTCGAGCAAAAACGTGGAGAGATGGAATACGAATCTGATCGTTTAAGGAAGCTAATGTGGCCTACACTCGAAACACGTTGAATTCTACAATATCGTTTTTGGTATACACAAACTAAACTTTGACGATCTCTTTAAATTTACCAAGTGCAACCCGCACTAACCACCTGTATTTGCTGTATGCTAAGCCAGCAAAGTGTAATCCATATAAACATTCTTTTCCTATCTGAATTGTGCGGGACTGGAATAGTCTACCAGGGTCTATTGTTGAGGCTAAGAGTGCGCTTAAGCTCTTCTTAAATATACATTTAAAATTGTTTGTCAGTGACCTGACTCATATTTTGTAAATAGCTATTTAATATTCTATTTTATAGATTTTCATTGTACATAGTTTATATCTGTTTTATACTTTTATTTAGGGAAACGGCATAGGGTCGACCTCTAGTTTTCCTTTTCAAGATGTGCTTTTTCTTGTATTTTGTTTTCATAATCTTGAATAAAACACATTGTTATACATGTTTAAGTGCCCGCCGCATACAGTACGAGACTAGTACTTATAAGACAAAGCTGACTTCAGTGTAATTTCATTGACCTGGCATGGGTTTTCCGGCAAGTTTGGTAACATTTCTTGACCTCTCTTGATAAACAATCTTTAAAAGATTGCTTTATAAAATATGGTGAACGATTGCGCGTTATAGATAACCATAAAAATAAATAAAAAACGGCAAAATGATTAAAGTAAATCGACCTATAATGTACCAACCGCTAATTATTTTCGTAATAAACGGAGTATACAAGATGATCAGTATCAAAATGGTGGGTTAATTATATGCAATGCGACCTTAATCCTGCAAATATCAGAAGCTTCAAAGTATTGTTTCCATACGTTTGACGCGTTTTTCAACAGGCTGGAAGGGGAGAGTTAAGAACTTAAATACAGAGACATTTTTGCCAGTGCGGTTTATGACTGTGCAGGAAAAGCAGATCTTAGAAAGTCCTACGGGAATCAATATAGAGAATCACTGAGGGGTAACCGCGCATGTACTTCCGGTAATTCTTAAGGAACAATAATTCTAGACTGAAAGCTTTATCGCACGGAACGAGGTATGGCCTTTTTTTTCCCGAATTGAATCTTAATTAAATGCGCACTGACTTATCCCAAATTTTCTTTGGGGATTCCAGTAGTACTTGCTTAGAAGTGCTTTTTCTGCATATTCCTAGTTAACCCTCCCAAAAATACCTTTACTTGGTCTCCAAGAGCCTACCACGCAGGCTAGATTCCTATAGGAACTCGAGTTTCTTGGGCAATCCTAAGATGCGCAGAATATATGCGCAGTAGTAATAGCAGGCACCGTCCCCGAGGATAGAGCGTCATCCCTCAGGCTGATTGCGGTGCCGTCGTTTTCAATGGATATTTCCTATCTGCAGTTGCCTAGGAACCCAGTCAAAATGAATACTTAGGACGTGAATTGCTAGATAATAGGTTAACAGTCCTTTCCCTGACTAGAATTAGCAAACGGTACGAACGCTGCGTTCCTATGTTGCCACAAAGTGGTAGATAGTGGCTCATTTAGCCTTGATGCAAATAAAAGTACTTGAAAAGAGCCTTTTCGTGTGTTCCGCTGTTTGAATTTGATTCATCTTGGGGTAATGAAAATTTTGCATTGAATCGGACGTTTTGGTCAATAAGCCCCATCACTTGAAGTGGCCTCCGGTTTGAGCCGGGCGAACGCGAGTCAACCCATAGCAAGTGTTAGGAATCCTATAGGTAATAATCCTTGATCAGATTGATTCTGGACATATTCAATTGGGATCCAATTTGAGGGATGTAGTGTAGGTTTGACTAGAAGTGAGCATCCGTTTGTGTTTGGCATTTAATTCCGTCTTTGGCAGCAGCCGATTGGGTAAAAGATCTCGTGCACCTTAAAAGTCACTGATCACTCACGCCTAGCTAGGACGCTACACTCTCCTTTCCCCCTTCTATTGCCCAAGCCCCCCTACCCCCTCCCTAATTTATTTGCTCTGACTTCCCCCCTCCCCCAATTCTTTTTTCATCGCAGCTAAAGCCCTTAAACAGAGTCAAAATCGCCGTAGCTTTTTCTCTCTTTTATTTAAAGCTTATGTTGTCTCTGTACTGTCCCCCTAAAAGATTGCAGAAAACACTTCTCCCGAAGCTACTGCCGCCGGAGACTTCTCGTAATGTTTGTAGTGTAACACCGAAGGCTCTCCCAGCCCCTTAACGTTCGCCCAAATGAAATTCTACGGGTTAGAAGTTATTTCGCCTGCGTGTTCGAAGTCCTAGTGCGATGAAAAAAGTCTAGGAGCAGACCAAAACACTTGTCTGCCTATAGCTTCAATGTGTGTGCACCAGTTTAGACGAAAACGGAAAAAGGAAAAGCTACCTTATGGCGAGGCTCTAGTAGTTGCTTTCGTTTAAAAACTGGCCTACTTCCATTTAGATTAGAACCTGAGAACTTTTTCCAAATTGTGAGTGACAACCGTTCCTCAAGTCATGATTCAAACACAGGCACGCAGAAAGGCAAAATTCAATTCAAATCTTTATTTTGCAAACACAGGATTATTCAGATAAACAAACGGCTGGTATTTTCCAGCCGCATGAAAGATAGTAAATGAAACACCACACTCAAAAAGCAAACCAACGCGTCACACAGATTAAATGTAAAACTGCTAACTAATAATCTCAGAACAAAACTGCTGGCGAAAACTCTTAGAGCTCTAAATAGTTAGAAAATGAGATATGTGCGTATATCTGTCAAAGTCCAAGCGTGGACGACCACTTAAAAAAACTGCAAACAAATTTTCTTAGGGAACGGTAACAAGGCAACAAAATAAGTGTATGAAACCTAAGTTTTGGCTGACGACAGCGGCATGTTTTCTATTGAAAAAGAGTCAGTTTTATAGAACACGACAAATTCATTCACCGTTGCTGTTTCAACCTTCTGGTTGTCAAATACCACTACCTGAAAATGTCTCTAAACACGCTTTTGGGATTATTCTAGTGATTCCTGTTCCGGTTCAGTAGAAATAAGTGAGGCTATCACCCTTCAATATAACACCTAACCAGAAATGGGCCGGTATGTCTCATTACCCTCCTATTCAGTTTTCCAAAGCACACGTGACTAAGTATAAAAAGTAAACACCTTGAAAAGTGCAGGTCTCTCTCTCTTTTTGTTACTATTTCAAGTCCGTTTTTTACCATCCACGTTTCTCCGTTACGACCCGCGCAAAAATTATTAAATGAATAAATAAATAAACGCCATAAATAAGTGGCAACTCCACAAAGAGGCTATTCGTCCACTGAAAACAGATCGAATTGTTGAGTTATCAATGTAAACAAATCTGATATTATATGAGTTATGTCATGTTACGTCACGCCTCGTTATGTCAACACACACGCCTAATGTCCTTCAGGTGATCAGACGAGGTTGGCGTTATTTCAGCCAATATGTTAATCAACAACGAAAGAAACAAACAAACAAAACAAAACAAAAAATAAAACACTCTCCGTTAAAACAATTAAAAAAGAGAATTAGAACGAGTTTATACTAGTGACATGCACATAAGTTTAAAGGTGTTACGAGACATTTTTTTCAGGACAACTAGTTTGATGTAAAGTTAGCAAGAATCGCAATCATTGTGATCATAAAGCGAATCATTCTGGTCTTTTTCTTTTTTTTTTCACCTCCCTTTAGAACCACACCTTTGGAATGTGGAATCAACTTTAGGTTGTTAAGATGTAACTAAATTAACGAGTTGTCCAAGTATTATTGCTTGCAAGTCGTATGTGAAAAATTAGCCCGTCAGTAATTATAAGAATCTTGAAGTTCAGCCTGTAACGAAATTTGTCAAGATAAAGAAAATAAACGCCATTTTCCTGAACGAAACTCTGGCCCACTTGATGTAAAAAGGATCCTGGAGGGTAGTGCCAGTGCGCCTCTTGCTCTGACAAAGAAGAACTAACATTAGGCTTTTTCAAAAGTATGCGTTTCGTGACTTGGCCACCTTGTGCAAGATAAATGAATGGTTGGCTTGAAGACTGATTTGGCCGCTAACCTCTTGCCATTTGACGTTGCACGCAGCCTCATTGACCTAAGGGTGCAAGGAAAGTTATAAACAGTTTATAAGTAAGTTTGGTTGATGAATGTTGGATCATGTATCTCATTGCTTTACCAGCTTCCTGTTTTTGGTTGAATGGTCAAAGAATCCCTGAAACAAAATTTTCGAAACTCACTCCGCAATGGTAAAACACTCAACTACAGGATTTCCCTTCAGTATTCGTGTTTTATATTTTGATGAGATGTATGAGACCGTTAAAATTAACGCAACTCAAGTGGTAAACATTACGGTTCGTCCCCGCCCTCTACGATCCCAACCTCCACCCGCCCTCGTGGTGGTACGTAGTTTTTGGGATGCACACGACAGAGGCAAATGTTTCGGACTCAGTCTGTGACTGCCGGTCTCAAATAGACAGACAGACACATGGAGAAATTATCCTAGATGGTTTGAAATAAAGTGCGCTTTGGACTCAGAATTAGCCAGACCTTTCACACTCGCTTTTGTAGCAATTCCATGAGCCCTTTTCATCCACGTATAATAATCCCACACTCCTTATGACCTCTAATGATGCCTTTGGACTTTGGCAATGCCTCGCTTTCTCTACACGTTAAAAATATTTGCGAGCCTTCATCGAAATCTGTAGCAAGACAAAGCGTGATATCAGAACCCACCTCAAACTCGAAATCACCGAGGGTTTCTCCCGTCTCATCATGGAAATGCCACATCACTGTCTCCACCCAGGCATCGTCTGTGTTTCTTTGATCATCCACATAGCCCTTGTAAATCTAGAAGCCGGATTGTACACAGGAAACTTAAAAAGAGCCCATGTATTTCTACAGGGCACGAGACAATTTGTGAAAACATGTTAGGAGCAAAAGCAGCTGTTTACGGTAGACAATTTACAGATGGTGTCGTCCTTAGAAAATAAAGCTAAAATGCTTGCGAAAATTGCAAAAAAAAAACGAGAGATAAATTTTCACGAACTTCAGACTCGTATGTATGATAACTGATGCAGGCCTAGAATGGCTTACCACGTGATGAAATATAACTTTATAAGGAGCATGATACCCATAATACACCGGTTAACAGTTTTACCCAGTCCCTCCTCGTCCCGTTTCGCAGATATACCAATTTCTCTCTAATAGACCATTGTGGTAATGCAAATATTTCCTAGTTCCATTCCCTTGTGGGGGCAAGAAGTGATCACTCGGCCAAAAATGGCCTCATTAATTCATTAAATAGATCAAATTTTGCCCCCACAAGGGACTGGAGCTAGCATTAGCAAAAAGAACTAGCTTTATTTGCATGACCATAAATACATACAGTGTTGCAAAAGCTTTTGTAAACTAACACTAAAACTAAATTAGCAAAATGGTGTATTCAGAATGTTCATTACTCAAAAATCTCAACTGAAAAAGGAAAAACTTGAACAAAACTGCGGTTAGAGACAGCCACTTGAAAATTAGCCTATGATTAATGTGAAATAGAAATCGAAAACAAATAGCTTATATTCGACATCAGAACAGGTGGTTTTGACTCAGATGGAGTGCTGGAGAGTATAATCGATGTAACTTAAAAGGAAAAGTCGCACAAGAACCGCGGGTATCCCACGCCACCGACGCGTAATGGTTTCTGTGTTATACAGCATTTGGCGGTATGAGAGAACTCTAGCATCTCTTTTACGGCGAATGGCAGAAATAACCAACTAAGAGTTCCAATGTTGTACAACAGTGTGCCTCTACAACTATTGTACATACCCTAACTGCAAATCC
>NC_138153.1:23540564-23545564 GCF_964199315.1 Orbicella franksi
TGGGAAAATCTAGACTGCTTTCAATATCGATTTCAGCCAATCAAATTCGTGAATTTGGTAGTTCCCAGTCCTTGTGAGACAGAACCATATAATAAGTAGTTAAGCAATAGACCAGAAGTTTTTATGGTTTATAGGCTGATAAACCACTTGGGATGTTGGAAGAACACTCGAAGAATTCGTAAATCACGAGCCGCAGGCACTCCATGTCATGTCGTAATCATTAAATACAACTGTTGTTAATTAACTCAAAGAACGAACCTAAACTGTATGGCACATACCGGACGAACTATACACGGTGTCTGAAACTGAATTCATCAGGCCACTGTTGCTGGTGGTTGAGTCCTCAACGAAAAGTGAAGAACGTTTTCGCCTGGAGTCTGGCTCTGCGATGATAAAAAATATGTTCACTGGATTAAATTTGTTTCGCCTTCGGCTACGCTTTTCTGATATATCGCTTGATGTAATTGTGCATATGCCTCTAAACTACCGCTCAGAATAGTGCAGAACTGCTGGGCGGGAGGTTCAGATCCTCAGCCGAACCATAAGCCAGGGTTTTTAAGTAACTAGTAAGATCATGCTGACTCCGTGTTCAAGCATCTGCTTCAGTTTAGATAATCGGGCGATTGGGTACTAACGTTAAGCCGTTGGCGTTGTCTCTTTTACCTCCGCACATAAATCTAAAGGGGAACAAAAATCAGCCCACAAACTCTTCTCAAATAGTAGAATAAGTAGTTCTCGAAGTGATGCCACACATCTTAGAGTTGTGTGCAGGCTAGGCAATGGGCTTACCTCCTATTCCCAGAAAAACCTCGTTTGGTTACAGGAAATAAAAGCCACGTTGCTGTTTATGCTCTGATGCTCTGACTGGAGCGGATAGAACATAGCGCTGTGTCTCGACAACCAAAGTGGCTCTTTAGTATGTAGAAAATTCTTTAGAATTAAATTGAAATCAGCACAAGGAGTTGAAATGAGATTGGCGATTTATCAAGAATAAAAGTCACTACAAGCGTTGAATTTGCAAAGATGCAGTAGTTAATTTCTGTTCTAAATGGTCCACAATTTTTTTGCGGCTTCATTTTTTTTGTTCGCCTTTATTAAATGTCGTCTCGTATACGTTCACATTAAAAAGAAAAAGACAGTACGTTCTACACGTCAATATTTCCAGGAATAAGCTGGCTAGCTGATGACTGTACCTTTGAGTTCCGGAACGTCTGCGATAGATGCAAGTCTTGACCTTGGCTTGTCAGGTTCTCTGAGTTTCTTAACATCTTCTTCTAGTTTGTCAAGCTGGTTTTTAAGAGCCTTGTTCTGACTAATTGTCTCCCTGTGCATATCTTGAAGTTGACAAGAAACTGTTTCCATTCTATGACACAACAAAAATGTTTTTAAAACTCTAATTTTTCAAGACTCAAGTTTCCGGCAACTTTAGTTTAAAATCACTGTACCATCTTTAATTTTATTTATATTGGGAAAATGTTAGAGGTTCTTTTGGGAGCATATTTGCGTTCGGCGATAGGAGAACGCATACTAATCGGGTCATTACCGCGGGTTTATGTCCCGCGATTTTCCGCGGTGCCAGATGATTTCAGGGTTTGGACGCCATCTTGGACTGGCTGGCTGCCTGTCGCAAATGGCCTCGATCTCTTGTAAAATTGTTTTTATTGGCCGCCGGAAATTGGTAGGTAATAATAATGGCGCGTTGCGGGCCAAATCTATAAACTTCAAAGGTCTTGTTTCATTCCTATCATGGAGAACTTACTGCTTTGAGATTTAAAATAGAAAGGAAAAATGCTCAGGCGGTCAATGTTCAGGTGGTCTCAGAATGGAAGATCAACGAGTACAGAGTCCTCGAACCGTGACGATCGGTTGTACACTTTCAAGTAAGTTTTGAATATCGATCACGGATTTTAAGCAGTTTCCAGGACTTTAGAAAACAAAAATAGTAATAGTAATGTATTAGTTCGAAGTTGAATTCAACTTTTGGAACGATTGGTAACGCCACGGTCGATAAAATGACTGTAAAATTTGGAGAAGTTTTCCGCAAAAACCAAACTTTCGCTTTAGCGTGAAGAATTAATTTGAACATGCTGACGTGAAGCGAAGCACGTCTGCGAAAATTTCATTTCATTTCTTGTTTTCTTATCAGTTTTACACATCAGGTTGAGTTTTTTTTTGTTGATATTTTTTTAATATTTTGGCCCTTCATTTATTCAACTTTAAATAAGCGATCTTGATCCTGTGTGTGCCAATTTAACATACCAGTTTATGAATAGTGTGCCAAACACCTCATTTATCATGAATTTGTGTAAGAATTTCAATTAAGTGTCCTTTTGGTGTAGAAGTGAACACTATCAAAATATGAGTTGGTCATGAAAATCAGCATGCAAACATAAATTGGGTTTCAAGAGTAATATTTATTCCGAAAATCTATGTAGCTCAGTGATAGATTCCATGCAAATATTAGATGTATTCTGGAAATTATTGCAATAATTGTTCAAAAGGAGATTTTTTTCCTGGAGGTGTTAATGGAGACTTAATTGAAAGCCTAAGTGAAAGCCGTAAATCCCGTAGGATGTTCGTGGTACCGGCGGTGGTGATTGTTTTCTTTAAGTCTGTTTCACATCAGCCCTATAAAACTGCAGATTTGCACTTGCAAATTCACATGGCTGGAATGACTACAGAACATTATGTTCAGAGTATGGTGGATGATACTGGCCAAAATTACACACAGCAAATGTCAAAACCAGGAACGTGGTGTGACAATATAATTATCCTGGCAGTATCCAATGCTTTTAACTGTACTGACTCGAACGCACTCCGCTAATCCATGATTATTACTAGTTAGATACGTTTAAAACCTAGAATTTGTGGCTGCTTTTACTTAGTATCTTTGAAATTATGGCCGTTAATAGAAAACACCTCACGTGCCCAGCATTACCCCAATCCCCCCTCCCCACAGGTCTAGTATCCAGCTGTCGACTAAAGCACGTTTTCCACGAGAACGACTGTAATAAACTTTGTTATATACCCCTTTGCCTTCTGTTCAGATTTTTGGTCGCTTGTTTAATTTTATTATTCGACATGTACGCCTCCCGACGCCATTTTGAACGCGGTTACAACGCTGTGATGCGCTCCCGTTCCCTCTATATCCAACAAAAAATATAGGGCAAAGTGGCAAGAACTATTGTTATCTTGCGTTATAGTAACTTATACAGAAACAAACAAAAAACAAAGACGAGAAAAACAAAAAAAACAAAAAAACAAAAAAAAAACGAGTGGAGATGTGGAGAGGATTCAAGGTGGATGGAACTAGTATTACGATCGGATTGAAAAAGGGAAGTCAAAAGGAAAGGACCTGGAGGAACAGCATAGTATAAAACAGGGAAAAATAAGACAGTACTCGGTATGATAGAATAGGTTAGTATAGTATAGGATAGGATAGGATAGGATAGGATAGGATAGGATAGGATAGGCTGGGCTAGGCTAGGATAGGATAGGTTAGGATGGGATAGGATGGGATGGGATGGGATGGGATGGGATGGAATGGGATAGGATAGGATAGGCTAGGCTAGGATACGATAGGTTAGGATGGAATGAGATACGATGGGATGGGATGGGATAGGTTAGGATAGGATAGGATAGGATGGGATGGGATGGGTTAGGATAGGATAGGATAGGTTAGGATGGGATGGGATGGGATAGGATAGGATAGGCTAGGCTAGGAGAGGACAGGTTAGGATGGGATGTGATAGGATGGGATGGGATGGGATAGGATAGGATGGGATGGGTTGGGATGGGATAGGAAAGGATAGGATAGGATGGCATGGGATGGGATAGGATAAGATAGGATAGGATGGCATGGCATAGAATAGGTTAGGACAGGGTGGCATGGGGTGGGATGGGATAGGATAGGTTAGGATAGGATAGGATGGGATGGAATGGGATAGGATAGGATAGAATGGGATAGGATAGGATAGAATAGGATAGAATAGGTTAGGATAGGATAGGATGGGATGGGATGGAATGGGATGGGATGGAATGGGATAGGATAGGATAGGCTAGGCTAGGATACGATAGGTTAGGATGGAATGAGATACGATGGGATGGGATGGGATAGGTTAGGATAGGATAGGATAGGATGGGATGGGATGGGATGGGTTAGGATAGGATAGGATGGGATGGAATGGGATAGGATAGGATAGGATAGAATGGGATAGGATAGGATAGAATAGGATAGAATAGGTTAGGATAGGATAGGTTAGGATGGGATAGGATGGGATGGGATGGGATGGGATGGAATGGGATAGGATAGGATAGGCTAGGCTAGGATACGATAGGTTAGGATGGAATGAGATACGATGGGATGGGATGGGATAGGTTAGGATAGGATAGGATAGGATGGGATGGGATGGGATGGGTTAGGATAGGATAGGATAGGTTAGGATGGGATGGGATGGGATAGGATAGGATAGGCTAGGCTAGGAGAGGACAGGTTAGGATGGGATGTGATAGGATGGGATGGGATGGGATAGGATAGGATGGGATGGGTTGGGATGGGATAGGAAAGGATAGGATAGGATGGCATGGGATGGGATAGGATAAGATAGGATAGGATGGCATGGCATAGAATAGGTTAGGATAGGGTGGCATGGGGTGGGATGGGATAGGATAGGTTAGGATAGGATAGGATGGGATGGAATGGGATAGGATAGGATAGAATGGGATAGGATAGGATAGAATAGGATAGAATAGGTTAGGATAGGATAGGATGGGATGGGATGGGATGGGATAGGATAGGATAGGATGGGATGGGATGGGATAGGATAGGATGGGATGGGATAGGATAGGATAGAGTAGGTTAGGATAGGATAGGATAGGATGGTATGGGATGGGATGGGATGGGATAGATTGAGAAGATAGATAGAAAACTTTAGTTAACCAAGGTGACTTTGATCAAAACATTACAAAACATTGCACTTTTGTTCTTCCAAAAAGCTGTG
>NC_138153.1:23550564-23618064 GCF_964199315.1 Orbicella franksi
GTAGTTCTTAAGAAAATCAACCTGGTGGATGAACTATAAAACAAAATAACAGGTACTTTTCGTGCATTTACAGCAATATATTTCTCAGCCCTCCATGATATATCACGGCCTCAGTACTGACTGACCTGCGCTTTTACACAAGCCCCCCCCCCCTCCCCCCCCGTGTGTGGGAAGGAAGTACACGCTGCGGAAAGGTTAAAACTATGTAAACATGAAAAGCTTCCTACAGATTTGGTACGAGGTTGTAGCTTTGTAAATTCTTGGTAAATCTGTAGTCAATCAGACTTTTTTCGTTAATTTTCTTTTCCTTCTTCTTTATTTCTTCATTTGTACCTCATACTAAAACAAAATAAACTGTCATCGTGGTAAAAAGTGGAGGGGAGGGAGGGGGGGGGGCTTAAGCCCCTACCCCGTCTTCGCCGCGGCCGTCCCTGGTTCAGTTCGGCACGTGCATGGCAAGAGCACGCCGTTCGAAACCAAGTCGCGCTACTGCCGTGCGGAACAGCATTAGGCCTGCCGTGCTATAAGTAGTCGTGCCGACTTTAATTCAGCCTGCCGAACTGAGTGCATGCATGGTTACAAACGTCGTGCTATATCCGCACTTGAGTCGAAGTTCTCGGTATTCGCATTGAAACAATTTACAAGACTAGAACACCGGATAAACTAAGCGTATTGAAAGCTTTATATCAATTAAATTTTGAGGGGTTCCGTCGACTGTCGAAGAATTCAAGCCCCTATAGAAACGGCAAAAATTGCGTGATTTTACGGGCTTGAGAGGCGTTTTAGCTTGCCCAATATCAGGTCGAAATAAATTCTCTGATTAACTTTTGGTCTTCTTCAATCAGTATTTGGAACAAAAACTCTGGGCAGTAAGAACGGGCGCCAGCAAACACGAACGTTTTTAAGGCTAGGTGAACTTTTTTTGCATAATTAACGAAAATTGAAAATTCTCTTCATAGAATGACTACTCGATATATTTCTAACAGTGTTTTTTGTCGTTGTTGGTGTCTTTAATTACTTCGCCTTAATAGTTTCCAAATAACAAAGAAAGAGGGAAAATCGATGGTTAAAGTGGCTGAACACAGTTTTTGATACCTGTGTTTCATTCACCTTTTTCTCTAAAACCCTTGATCCCTCGGTCGTCAAAAATGGCAGAAAGCAAGTTAACAACACAAAATTTGGTTTTTTGATGGTTAAGCTGACGTATGTGCCGTTGCCATGGCAACATGAATAAATATAAACAGGCCTTTAAGATCGGTTTTGTTTATTTGTAGAAAATCTAGTCATTAGATTTTCTTTATAATTTGCATGCAACAAGCTTGTAACGATTCTCACAAGTTAACACCATTTTGCTAATAATTTAACAGAGAGATCTTTAATTATCCCAGGTTGAATGTTCACTGGAATATCTAGAATTTCCTTTGTTAAAGTTCAATTATTTTCCAGATACTTATTTCCTAAAGTATTTTCGTGCCAAATTTCGTGAAATTCTAAGGAGTGGTTCTCGAGCAATAGGCGTATTTCCGAAAGTGCAATTTTTCATTCAATCGCAATTTTTTGACTTACTACGCATGCGCTGCATTCAACTGGGTTCTTTCGGTAACAAAGAAAAAGCTGAGAATTGCTGGGTTCTTTGCATCGTTACCTTTTCTAGCATATCTCTATAATAAAAGACTAAAGCCATCAATACACTGCGTTCAATTATAGAGAAAAATAGCACATATCGTGCGGCTGTTGAGTAAATAAAATGATCGCTCTATTGACGGCATGTTTGTTTTTAGAAAAAATCCCTTGTGCACGCGCTGAATTGCATCAGCAAAAGCGCGCGCGAAAACTGTGTTCGGCCGACTGTTCGGCCACCTTAAACTGACAACCGTTCACATAACACATTAGTCCCTGTCATATTTTTCGGCTCAATCCCCGTAAAAGGTACTGCAAAAGCTCTCGCGGTGGACCTTATGAAGATTAATCGCTAAAATGTACGACGAGCACCCCCTCTATTTTATATGAGTCTTCCCCCCCCCCCCCCGCCCCCTCCCCGGAGTATGAATAAAGTTTGCATGTCGTGTAGCGCGACTTGGCTTCGGCGTGCTCTTACGTATCGTGCCGAACTGAATTCATAGCCTGCTGCATCAGCTGCCGTTGCTAATATTTGTAGCATTTAAAATGGCCTTCAGCAAAGCAAGAATCTTCCGATCGTCTGATTGATTGAACTCGACGTTTGGAATCACCGCTGTTCTCTTGTCATTGCCGCTGCCGGGACAAATTTATTTAGAAACGCGACGTTTGGAGTAGGCCGAATTCCAACCGAGGTCAGATCGCGGGATCGATTTCAAACAGTCTTGCTCTATTTTTCAAGAAAACTTGCTTCCTTGGTCTGGCTGGATCACGTTAATAAAATCTCTTCGTTTCATTTCGTGTATTTAATTAATTGGTTTTCCATCAAGATCAAAATCGAGACACATGTTAAAATTTACTTTAAAAGACCAGCCTCCTCTCGAATATTTGCAGACTAATCGACTGTTTATAAACGGGAAAGACAAACCCTGATATGTCTCTATTATAAGCAAGTGTCTAAACCTCAATAATCGAGGAATTCCAATTAGAGCTAACTAAAAATATATCTTACGTGACACCAGTCACTTAATACATGTAGCGTTCGTAGGACTTTTGTTCGTAGGACTTTTGTTAGTGCGCACACGTTCTGCGCATCACACAAGGCATGGTTTAAGTGGCACGCGCGCGCTGGGGTTGGCATTGACGCAATCAACTACGCTACCAGGTACACGACTAAAATGAAAGCAAAACTTTTCTACTGTGACCAAATCAAGTTTAATGAACCTGTACTTAAACCAGGAACACCAGAATAACAGCATATCGCTAACCACTAACTGTTAATGTCATCCAGCTGAAAAACTAGCTGTTATCTGTCGAAAATTATGCTGAAATCCAACTTTAAGCATGTACCTGCAGATGGCGTAGTGCGAGATACGCCTATGTTTTACTTACTGGGAGGTGACTGGAAAAAATGTAACGGGCACCGTAAAAGTTTTCAAAAAAAAAAAAACGCGCAGTTACCCCTACATTTTATGTTATGAAACAGAAGTGGCAAGCCTATTCAACACGTGATTAGTTTCTGGTTGTGAGCAAAAGGTATTTAGACTGTATTTTAGTTGAACCGGAGGAAGGCTGTCAGAGATGCAAAAAGCGCTGTTGCAACGATTTTGTTGTTAAAAATAAAGCAAAAATGGTTTTTATGTTACCATTTACGATGTAGCTTTAAGATCGTTATAAATATGTTTGTTTTTCTGTATGAAAACGCGAATCCTAAGAAATTCTGTGAAGAAATAGACTTTCTTTCTTTTTTTCAGAAAAATGCTGATGTCAGCATTTTTGTTGAGATTGAAGGCTAATTATCTCGAAAAAATGCGTGGCTATCCCAATTTTTCTTTGAGGATTCCAACAGTCCTTGCAAAGATTTACTTTTTCCGCGTGGTCCTACCCTGGTGCAAAAACCTTTGTATTTAGTAGGCACCGTCCTTAAGTAGTCTTCTGCATTTATGGTCGACACAGGAAGGTTTGTAGCCAGACGTGGACCAATTTCAGTGAAATGAACATTAAAGTGTGAAGGTGAATTAATCAACATGACACGAGCGTGGGACAAAGAAAAATTCTGAGTCCCCGACAGGAATCGAACCCATGACCTCCCTAACACCTCCCGAACATTAAAGTGATTTGCAATATGTCCTGCATTTTTCAAGGTAGTGTTGGTTAACGTTAAAATTTCATTAACTTTAGTAACAGCTTATTGTTCGTAATGAAAAGGTCAATCAGAGTACAGGTGCTACTTGTTATGATAATAATAATCATAATAAAAATATTTATCCAGGGAGCCCACTCGCCTTGGCGGTTTTCAGTGGGGCCCTGCAAATCATAATAACAATTAAAAACAAGAAAAGGGTTTAAAAAATTGATATTACAATATAAAACTAATTTTAAGATAATTTAACAGTTAGATAGGACATGTCATTTTTCACGTCATTATCTAGGTTGTTCCAGTCCTTAGAGGCTGAAAGTTTGCTTGCCACACTTGGTACGTACGCGAGGAAGGTGTAAATCATTGCTTCCGCGAGTTTGATAAGAGTGAAAACTACTATTGTGTCTAATCTCAAATTTAAAATCAATTTCCCCAGACAGATATTTTTTGCGTCATAACACAGCGATGGAAGTGTCGTCTCTTTGAGAGGGGGTTTAGGTCCAAAGGATCTCGTGCCTCGGTTGATGAGCTTCTTGGTGGTAAATTAAGCAGGATCTTGGTTGCCTTGTTTTGAAGAACTTGCAGACCCATAAGCGTGTCGTTATTTTTGTAACCCCACACTGTGTCACCATAGTCAAAACAGTGGGATGATTGAGCAATTGTATAGTGTTAGCTTAGCATGTAAAGGCAAAAGATGTCGTATTCTCTTTATCATTCCAATCCTTTGATTGTTCTTATTCTAGTTATTCTAGTGAGTTGACTTATCACCTGCGTCAATTAGTACGCTTCGATAATATTAATGAGTCGTTTTGTGTACGAGTCGCTATAGGGTCTTGTAGGAGATTACAATTTATATCGCCAGTTATGTAGATATCCGAGTAACCTAATTCAGCCCGGTTTTAAAAGAGATTCAAAAACATCAAAATGCTCGACTGGCGAATGAGGTGGTCGATACCAACAAAGTACCAAAAATGGCTTGGAATTTGGTTTGTTAATTTCTAGCGCTAATAATTCTAAGGACTCATTTTCTAGATCCCAGAGTCGTCTATAATTTATGCAATTTCGGATGTAAGCCCATTCACCACCTCCACTTGGATTTGGGAGGTGTATTAAAGAATCCGAAATTGTATTGTCTAGCCTAGTCTCATTAACGGCCAGAATATCAAATGTTTGTTTTGTCATAAAGACTATTAGTTCGTGTATGTGCCTATACAGACTAGTAATATTGAGAGAACCAATTTTAAAACCTCCAAGATTATGAATTGTTTGAAATGACGTGGCTGGAATAGAGGAAATCGAATTCTCAATCTCCCTATTGGTTTAGATTCAATTACTATTTATGTGGTTTCTAAAATTGCCGGCCAACTTGTAGACCCCTGTCCGGTTAAACGGGTAGGATGGGATGGGATGGGATGGGATGGGATAGGATGGGATAAGACCGCAAGGGTTTAGATTGGATATGGAATAGGATGGTATTGAGTATGACTAGCTTGTAATTACGTTAATTCTAGCTTATCATACCTGTCTCCAATGACCCTGATTTTCTCCTCTTGACTGGCGTGCAGGAGTGTATCTTTCTCTCTGATGTAGTCATCAACGCATCGCTCTTCGAACACTTTCATTTCAACATTGTAGTTTTCCCCTTCTGGTGAACAAAAACATCAAAAGATATCATAAAAATACAAGCCGCAAGTGCAAACTCAAAAGCCGAATTCTAAACAATTTTATTAGCTTTGTTTAGTCTGGGTTGGGGCGGGGGGGAGGCTAGAGGGATAGGTGGAGGGTGACGCACACAAAATGCCCTCGCAGATTTTGAACATTGGTTACTTTCTTCATACAAGCTGCATAAAACGTCTTGAACTTTTCTGAATTTTAGCTGGCAACCGTTTGGTATGACAGTTGACTGTTCACGTGACTTTATAACTCTATGGTAACCGAATTTGACAGCCACGTTAATTAACATTCATTTTTTCAACCGTTTCTGATTAAAAAAAAACCCATTTAGTCTGCTGCCACAATGGCTACAATTTTACGCCAAAGTAATATTCTTTTGATTGATTTTTGGTTATTATCGAGTCAGTTTACACGATTTTCAGAGGTTTGGAGAAATCGAGCTATCCAAGATGGCGGATACAAGATGGTGGCCTTCTTGGGACAATTTCTTGATGTCCATTGTGTATGACCATCACCCACTTTGCAGACCTTAAAGGAGACACTTTAGGACGAGTTTCCATTTCAAAGCTTAAGATTTCCATTTTTCATAACTAAACGGCCAGACAGCTAGGACAGTTTGTGAACTAGCGAACCATTTGAATCGACCGGTTCTGACAAATGGAACGCGCCATTAGTTTCCTTCACCTCTTTACATATGATAAAAATGTTAGAGTTTGCCCGTTTACAAATAAATTCTTACTTGGCTTGTCAGAGTTAAAACCGTCTTGGTCATTTTCGTCTCGCTGCCTTCGACAGTTTCTGAGCCAGCGATACAAGCCCCGCATGAAATACAGAACGTGATTAACGATGATGAAAGGTGGTACCAAGACAGGCCTCTGCTCATACTCCATAACTAGATAGTACCGCTGATACTTCCAAATCTGATTTGCATTGGCTTGCATCTTCTCGTATGTGTTACTGTGAAGAGAAGTGTTTTGATTATGTGAAACAACGTAAATGTAAAGGTAAGTCAAAACTTATTTTTGGTTTCCTTAATCGTGAGTAGAACAACGTTAACTGGGCCAAGGAGGATTTTCAGTTGTAAACTTTCTGTTATTCTTTCCAAGCGCTGTAAATTGTCAGTAGCTGGAATTAGCGCTAATCTTTCCAAGGCCCTCTTTTCTTGGAGGCAGAATGCCCCGGTTAACCAGGCTACCCGGCTTAAAGGGTTAAAACATAGCTCACCTTAACATGCAACTCGCCTAAGAGGGGTAGTCAGTGGGCTATCTTTTAAGCAGCCGCTAAGCACAGCAAACAAGATGACGGACAAAAGAAACTTTTTGACGGCAAATTTAATTTTTTAATTGCTCGTTTCGCTAGCGGCCGCTTTTCAGTATGTAGGGTTGTTATTTTGCAATCTGCTAATTGAGATTAGTCACCAGAGGCAGTTGACGTCAAAAGCTGCCCTGGAATATGACGCTGCTTTCACGGTCTTCTCACCTCGGCTAGCCGGATTATCCCGGCACGAACCGTTTACATGGCAAAAAGCTATGTTGCCTAGAAGGGTGCCCTTGGCAAGTAGACAGGGTGCTCCGGGAAGGCGGGCTACCCTGTCTAGCATGTAAACGCTTCAATGCGTTTTCTAAAGAAACGAATGAAAAGTTGGCTTTCCCAGGGTATCTCGGTTAGCCGGGTAACTTGGTTTACCGGGGCACACCTCTCTCCATGTAAATATTACCTAACTCGACTCTTTTCGAAAGGAATTACTTTTCGTAATATATCTGACATAGGTGCCGCACATCTTGTAAGACTTAACTTAGCAAACAATTATATAGGTAGCACAAAAGCTTTTATGAATCCGAAATAAAAAATAGAACGTTTCGTGTTGTGTGCAAGAAAGTTCATAGTGTACTTATCCACTTACTTGAATATGGCGATAAGAAGATTTAAGAGCAGAATGTTAACGACCAGCAAATAAAACACCGTCAAGAACGACACTACAGTGTCTCCGAAAGAATCGTGTCTTGGTGTGCCAAAAACTGTCGTCGTGTTATCGACTGAAATGAAATTACCCGACCAGTTATCAGTGAGTCATAACAGGCCCCCTAACGGTGGCTGACAAAGGTTTCCAGCACATACTTTGATGGACTAATACTACCACCCTTTATGAGTTGATACGACAAAAGTAAAGCCACGTTAAAAATTTAATTGTTTTTAAAATCTCCTGGGACTGTGCTATCCGCATCAGCTTTTGGCTTCGGCACTGAGATGGCGCAAACTTCGGGCTTTATAATTCTCGCTATCATGCCCAACCTCATCCAATAATTGTTTAATGATGATATTTACCTCGACGTCTCTACCTTAATGAATACAGCGTTATCATCTAGCGCATCGATCAAATCGAAACTCCGCTCCTCCCTCTCCTTACTCTGCTCCCGATGGCAGAAGTAGCAAAATATTTGTAACTCAGAAAATGCGTTCTTCTGGAAAGTTTTTGCGGGAAATCGTGCACGGCCTGCCTAACCCGTGACATAGCACCAGGCGTCAGGTTCGGACTCTCGGGCCAGAACATTTTGCGTGTTGGCCTCGGTAGACTCTATCAGAAATAACTCTGACTATAAAAATAAGTCAAAAAACGGAATGTTTTGGTGTCATCTTGGCACCATTATCAAGTGAAGAATGCAACAGAAAAGATAATTCATACTAAAAGTAAAGGTATGAAATAGAAGAAATTTATTAAGACTAAAAAAATAAATTATATAAACATACCTCACTGGATTGACACCGAACATTTATTTTTATATATTTTTTACTCTTATTTAATTTCTTTTATTTTACACCTTTACTTTTAGTATAAATTATCTTTTCCGTTGCATTCTTCACTTGATAACAGTGCCAAGATGACACCGAAACGAAGTTCGGTTTTTTCGCTTATTTTTATAGTCAACTGTATTTCCAAATTTAATCTTATATGAAATAACTCCAAACCAAATAAAGGTTCAGTTATAAATCTGGTTCACTTTACCTCTGAGTCTAGGGAAAAAGCATATATTAGTTATTTCTTACGTGAATAATACAATTCTTACTTATGTCTGGCGCATCCATAAACAGCTCTCCATGAGCCTGGAAATACGGTCTGAAGAAGACCCTAGACGCCATGGACCAGGACGCTAGTTCTAACTGGGGGTAAAGGATAGCTTGCTGTGCGATTCCATAAGCCAAGAAGAAAACTATCATGATCAGTAAGAAATACACCAAGTCCACAGACTGAAAAATTAAAAGAAGAACAAAATCGCTCTCTGGTCAGTTTTTGCTTGTTATAAGTGACGCTGGAAATTTCCGTGGTCGGTTTCTGGGGTGACGTTGCAAATTTCCATGGTCAGGTTCTGCTTGTTATAAGCGACTTTGGAAATTTCTATGGTCATTCTGCCTTGGAACGGAACGTTAGAAATGTGTTTCATATTATGTTACAGAAATACAATTTTTGTTGTAACCTTGCAAAATTCTATACAATTTGGCAAAATATTCTCTCTACTTGAGAAATATTGAATTCGGTAAAGTCCTTCTGGTTTTGGTAGATTTTCTACGCTCGTTGAACAAAATGATGTGAATTTGGTAAAAATATTGTCAAAAATGCTAGTTTTTTGTCAATATTAAGCTATTTTAGAATACTACTTGAGGTTTTAGAACGTGTTTGATGATTTAAAAAAGAATTTTGGATACAAGGCAAAATGAATGAATGAATGAATTTGAGTTTCGTGCTCCGCTAGTACATCAGAAATGAATATCTCGCTTTCTAAATGAAAATCAAAACAAAGCATTGAACAGCGAGTACTTGTAAAGTCAATCAGCAGCCCCACACTGAGATTAATAATGTTAACATGTACTTATTGACTGAGCGGGAGGGCTGGACGAGCAGATATTTGGCTTGACGACTTAATGTGCAGATGATGAACAGGCATCGTCTATAGTAATTAACTGGAAATAAACACTGTGAAAATTAATCAGTTGAACTGGTTAGCAAGGAATAAACCAAACGAAAAAAATGTGTTATTACCATCCTTCCGATCATGACCACATAAGGTCCCATATATTTACTGACAGAAAAAATGTCCAATAGTCGCATGATCCACAATACGATGTCAAAGCAGTACAACACGTGTCCTACACCACGTGTGGCCGGGTGAAGCCTGAGACCAAGACCAACAAAAAACAGCACCACTGCGATGCCGTCGAGGATATTCCACTTGTGAGAGGCCCATTCTTTGCATTTGTTTCCCAGCCTCGGTGATTTCGAGTGGATTATCTAGTGTCATAAGAGGAAACCGTGATTATGATTTCTCTCTTTTTCCATAAAGGTACTGCTATTTGGTTGAAATTCAATGAAATCTTAACATTTCTTTATAAAAGAAATTTAGCAATGTTTCCAGCTGAGATTGGCATTAATTCTTTTTCATACCCAAGCAGAAAAAAGGGGTCATTCAAGCTAACACTTACCCTTATAGTCGGTACACTGAATTTCAGAATGACTGAGTATAAAAGATATTGCATTTTACCTGTCTAATCTCTTCTGTGAGCAAGGTGCAAACATAGATAATGAGCACGATCTCACTGATGGAGGGAATTTTGTCCTGACGAACAAGAATGACGTAGCTGAAGAGGGCCAAGAACACCATGTAATTAAACTGGAACAAAATGGAAAAACAGAAGTCACCTCTGCAATTGCTGCTATTTAAAAATCATTGGACAGTTACGCAAATAACTTAATGTATAATATTGTCTTTATGGTTCGAAAATGGGCTGAATTATATGCATTTAATTATTTTATCTGAATTGAGAATTTCGGTTAGGAGCGAGCAAAACGATTTTATTTTTCATATCTGAGGAAGAGCTTGTTTAAATTCGCATTGGAAGAAATGGATAGATAGATAGATAGATAGATAGATAGATAGATAGATAGATAGATAGATAGATAGATAAATCGTTTATTTAACTCACAACTTGCAGCTATAAGCTGAATTACTTGTGTTATATACTACATGTGTAAAAAATTCAAACCATAAAAATTCCTAACTATACATAAAAAATTATATAATAATAAAATACATCAAACTAGTATAAAATTCTGTTTACAATTGTTGTTTATTTGCATAGTGTATTATGAAAGTATTTCTAAACCTCTTTGTTTTTACATTCGGGATTGAAAACATATGCCTAGTCCTAAAATTATATCTCTCACTGTCATTGCGCGCGGGCAAAACAAAGAGGGATACAAAATAAAATTATGGCAAGAAATGTTTCGGGCAAATTAAACCTATAAGTCTTCGTGCATGACACGCAAAAACTCTTTGGATTTTGAACTACATTTTGAAACCCTAAGATAATCGCAGGTCCCAGCGGGCAATATTGCGAATAACCAGCATTGTACACAATGTTTTGAAAGTGCATGGTATGAATGAAAGTGCCTGCTGTGGAAGTTAAAACTCGTAACTTCTAAATCAACCTTTTAAGAGTGTATCGAAAGCAATCCTTATTTGTCTTGGTTTTGCATTGTTGCTCTCTGTGATTGGATGAAAAAACTTGCTCCCGCACTTTCCCAACCAATGAGTACCAAAACCAAATGCAAATCCTGGCTTGCTCAGACGAATTTTTTTTCCCCGCGCTTGACGACGGCTACAAGCGACTGCTTCAAATTCTGATTGGTTCATTGCGTTGTTTGCGTCTGTTGTGATTGGCCAGAGTAATTGCTTTGGTTTTGGATTCACGAAAGTCGATTGAAAATCGCATTTGGGTAACCGTTGATTGCGTATCGTGGACAGACGCCCAGTTTCATCGTGTTACTGTACTTTTAATTAGCAGCTCACCGCGTTGGCCCAAAATTTGGCCGCCGGAGACTTATAGAACTCCAAAATTTTCTTCCACCACGGCATTTGAACTTTATGACTGTACTTTTTTCTGGATACACCATGCGGTACAGAGTTAGATCGATCCCTGGAAGTGACAATAGAAAGAATGCAGATATTGGACTTCTTTTTATCACCCACAACGTCTTTATTCATCACGCGGCCACTATCAGAATGACCTTCCCACGGAATCATTTTAGGGGTGTCGAATTACCCTCTTCTCTTAGCTTGTAAAGCCCGTTTCGACATTTCAGTAGCCATTGACTGATTTAACAAAGGTTGTGCGGACGTTGGGCAAATGTTGAAAGGTAAAACAAATGTTGTGTGAAGCCTATTGTAACGGAATCAATATCTGTTCAAAGTTTTTAAATCATTCGGCGTGGCACAGGCAAAAGACTTTGAACAACCTGTTAGTTCCATTTGGTGTTCTTGCGTCTGCTCAACAAACGTTGAGCGAAGTGGTCAAACCGTGAACGGCTTCGATAAGATTCAACTGAAGCCTCTCTTTGTAATTATTTCGTTTATAAAAGTTTGCGGTTACTTAAAGAACCTGTGTAACGAATTTTTACAATACTTCAGTTATAAAGCGGAAAGACATATTGGAAGCAAAGGGAACCCAAACATAATGGATTCTTCATTTTCACTGTAGACAAATGGTCAAATACAGTTAAATATGTTTTGCACCTCTTTCCGGAAAATAGTTTGATTCTTTCTTTCGGTGTTCTTGGTAAATTTTGGTTGTGCTGGGTAAGGTACTTGAGGCTACTTGGTTTAAAATTGACTCAAAGCGTAAAAGTCATCGACGTAGCTTCTTTAAGCCTCTGAGAAGCGTCCTTTTGAAACTCTCTGGTCTAAAATTATTATTTTGTACAAATTGATCAATCTGCCCAGATTTCCTCCCTCGAATGTAAATCCTTGCGGGTAGTGATACCTATGTGAATCAAAGTCATAAAAGGAATGAACAATCAGTTATTTGTCTTTTATATGCCTTTTAGAAAACAGCTCTAAGAAAATACTCGCGCTGATTGGTTAAAAATCATGTTTCTATTAAGCAGTTAAATTATGAGCTCGAAGTTTCGATCGCGTGATAGCTAACGAGGGCTCAGCCCGAGTCAACTATCACGCATATCATAGCACGCATGTCATATCACGCATATCATATCACGCATATCATGCTTTCATGGGCAATTAAGCTTTGTTAGTTATCTTTTCCAATACCTAGCTTTTATCCTTAGTGCTTTCATTTGCATCTTTTATAAGAACACAACTTTTTACCTTAGCTCAACTGCTTCCACTTTTCTGTCGTTCTCTGCTGGGTTTGAAGTGAAAGCAGGGTTGTGTTTTCCGAGGTCCTTGCCTTCTTCCTTTGGCACGTCTAGCGGCGGTTGTGGATGGAATTCCAACAGCAATATCGCAGGAGGAAATAGGAGACCTGCTATGGTCTAATGACATAAGAATTGATTTAAATGGTCTGCAAAGACATACAAATAACATCCAGTAGAAGCATGAATTGATTTTTTTTTTTTTTTTTTACCACCCTTCTTTTTCATAGTTCTGTTCGCTGTTGGAACATGGATTTCATTTTTTTCCACAGCTATTAGGCAACGACATGCAACCAGAGCAAAGCGCCTTGAAATAGGTGGGAACCCAGGTAGGGATTATTTTGGCCTTGCGTCTCTTTGGTTGAGAAAGTGGTGCGAGTTTTGAGCCAGCAAGCTCACAGAGCGTGATGAAGCAAATACTTAATTGAAAACCACTCAAAACCGATGAGTTCGGACCGATATAAGCATATTCTCTAGATCTAGTCATAGCGTTATCTCGGAGAGTTCACCTCGCCGGCTTATTATGTGGTTTTAATCTTGTAGGGCCGGTCGATGTTTTCAATGAGAGTTAAACAAAATCGCCGTCTAAGTCAATTTCGCTGTTTAACTGAAGAAAATAGCAAGAGCAAATATTACAGAGACTAACAGAACATTTACCTATGCGAAATGGTACACTTCGGAGCAGATCGAAATGGCTAATGTAGAATTCGTTCAAATAACCGGCCCATAGTTTTATAGATTTTAATTAGTACAGGAATAATGAAATCGCATGAAAACATAAATGTGTAAGTGTACATGCGTTTAACTTTAGTCAAATCAGCGTAAATGCCATTCCTAATTCAATGGCTGGAGGCAATGAGCGCTGGAGTGTGCGCCAAATAATCTAACCTTCAAAGACGATTTCTGAGAAGTATTCATCTTTCCCGTCCATATTTCAGTGAGAAGAGTCTGGCAACTAACATGAGCTAGGAATTCCTCGTGTTCAATGGAATAAGCGAGAGACAGACACGTCTGTCCGCCCCAGTTCTTTGGGTTGTAGATTAGAAGCTGCCGGGTGAGCTCTTCACTTGTTCGAAAGCACTGGTCTAAGTAACCCAGCGAGAGTCTCTTGAACTCACTAAGGATAGAAAAACACTCCGTTAAAGGCTAAGTTACGACTCTTTGGGTAATACGGGTTGAAGAATAAGATAAATTAAAATATGGCCTTAATCGGATCAGAGAACTCTTAACGCGATTAAGACGTAGACTGTGAGAAAAGACGCCATTTTGAGTCATAATTGGGTTGTGATTTCACGGCAGTCAAAAACGGTCAGTATTATTGAACTAAAGTTAGTGTTTCCTAGAATCTAACGGCAACGAGTTCGTTATTTTGAAAGAGAACCTGCGCTTCATGGATGGATCCCTTCGCATGAACGTTCATAAATGTTGCACAATCAATAAAAGTACTGACCGCGGCAATCTGCTCAAGTTCAAATTCATGATAGGAACAATATTGAACAATGTTCACACTTCTCAGCTTTTGTTCTTTAATAACTGAAGAATGCGTTAAACATGCGCTAACTACAACATTTGCCAACTCACTCAGCCTGTGCTTTCAGCTCTTCAGTAACGTTAGCCTTGGCATCGTCTCGCTTTGTTAGCTTCGCAATGTCTTTGTACAACTTTCCCGCCACTAGCGCCATTGCCAGATTCTCGGACCCACGCTCCCACATAAATAGTGCCATTTGATGCATGTTGCATAGCACTGACCACAGCAACAACTCGTAGAACGGATTGGGAATCAATTCTTTATCGGTCTGTTGGCCAGGGTGTCCATCCACGAACAAGTTGTTGTCCAGTCTTAATGCCTTAGAAAGCAAAGTAAAAAACATTTGTTTGCAAAGTTGCATGCAGGAGTGACGGAAACTCTTTCAACTTCTAATCAGTTTACGACTGGTCGTAACGATTCCCGTCATTGACAGCTTCAAAACGGGTAGGGGCCTCGGAAAGAATTATCAAATTATCAATTATTAAAATAATTATTTTCTTAACTCATCAAGTCAGAAAAGTGTTCTTTTTATGGTTTTGAAAACAACAGCAGAAACCGTGAACAATTACGTTTGCTTTGGATCAAGATAGTCATGTACAGTCAAACTAACAACAATTGTAACATTAAAAACATGGAAATGCGTTCTCGAGCCTTGCGATTTTCAGCTGATAATTTGGACTGAAAGGGGGAGGGGGAGGGGGGAGAGACAATTCTTACAGTAGCGAAGTCTCATTATATTACTTTTTCTTGTTTTCAAAAATTTGTCACATATCAAACAGAAATTTGTAAAGCAGTTACTCTGATATGTTAAGGTTGTTCCGCTCGGAAAAAGTCGCAGTACTATAAACGGAGCTGATCATGTTGTAGACCTTTTTTTAATTGACCAGCTAAGTTGCAGTCAGATTGCGACAGTACGACAAGATTCGTCAATCTGACTCAGCTGAGTTGCAGTAAGATTGTGACATCATGAAAACATCCTATTCGATAGAAATGTACAAAGGAGAGGTAAATTGAATCAAGGAGTATCAAGGAAAATAACGATGAATCTTTTGAGACACTCAACTGCTGCCTTGAATTCGAACGCACGGTTTCCTGGTACTCCTGTGGCTATAAACTAGAAGTGCACCATGTTATTGCCGAATTGAACTCCATAGCCTTGCTTATGAAATAGCCAAATGGTCTGCCTTTTGGCAGTTAAAACATTTCACAGGTTAGTCTCACTTCCGATTATTTGCTTGTGACTGTTCAGGGCTCAGCCCAACTTGCGTCCGGTCTATAAGTTACCCATGGAAAATAAAGGACGTTTTAAAAGAAAACTTAGCGACAGTTTCAGAGGATGTCTGGGTTTTCACGATTAATTAACTCCGACAACAACACAACACTCAGCAAAGACAAGAATAACGCTTTCAGGCGCACCTTTCTTATCGTGCGGTAAACATTGCCGTGTTCTTTGTAAGTTCCTCCTACCAGTCTTCGAAGAGAATCTTTAACATCATCAAGGCTAAAAGATTTGTCGATCTGTAACAAAAGAACATCTTAGCTGTGTTGGGGTAACAATAAACACTCCGCATTTGGAGGGGTGAGACAAGGTAAATTCGAGGCAATTTCGTGAAAAAACTGCAAGACGCAACCCAGAAGAAAGCATACTCGCATCACCAGAGGCTATTGGAACAGCCCATTAACCACTCCTCCAACCAACGGTGAGATGTAATCTAGGACAGACTTCAACACCGGTTACTCTATTTCCTACTTCTTTCGATAGGTGTGTGGGAACGGTTCTTTTACGTCCCCATCAAAGTGGAGGTGAGGAACACAAGGCCTTTAACGGTTTAACGTCACTGCCCCACCAATGACGATATCATCTGAGTGTATCATCGAGTACGCAGCGAGAATGACCCAGTTATCACGAATTTAAGACTCCGGTTTGTGGTCCGGTTTTGAATTTGAACCCACTACCCCTCGCTCAGCTCAGTCCAGTGTTCTTAATTACTAACTGAGCAAACCGTGCCGCAGCCAAAGTATACATTCAAAGTATACTGTATTAGGATCCCGCACTGATACGTATTTCAAATCAATTGATTATCAGTTTCACGTACAGCACAGAAGAGAAAAGGTCTTATGGTCCATCGACGTCGTTAGTTTTAACTGAATATATATACAAGTTGTAGTGTCTTACCTTATCTTTTCCAATGAGTATTTTAAAGATAGCTCTTGATGACGAGCCCTTTTCTCTCTGAAAAAATTTTAAGAACTTAAATCATTATGATCATTCTTTACAACATAAAAGTACATTCAGTGTTATGCTTTTATGAGCTTTATAAGAAATTACACAATTCATACTCTTGTTCAAGGTAAAATGAGTGAGAAATATGGACATGAACATTGATTGAAAGAAAACCGATTGTCAACCTTTACGTTGTTCGTTCGAGAAACGTTCCGCAGGCAAGTATCTGTTTTTTGAGGGCGTTTTTTATCGAGCAAACTAGTTACTTCTGGTTGCGAGCTTTTCTTGTTTTGAAAACTTTTCCTTGGTGACTGCAGGCAGAACTCTAAAAAGAAAAGGTAAGGCCCGCGTACGCATCAGCAAAGAAGAATATCCTTAAAACGCTGAGAAAAGAAGATGGAGTTTCGAATATTTTCGCGAATTGGGAGTATAATAACTTTGTTTATAAACTTATACATTAAAAAAAAACGTTGCGTAAAAAATCGAAATTGTCTTACGGTGAAGTGACCTACCATGGTTGACTCCAAAATCGTGACAAAAAAAATTTGATTGCAAAAACACTATATGCAAACTGTCTCTCGGTCACTCTAGCTAACTTAGGTTTTTAAAATATATAAGGCTCGTAAGCTTTCCTTAGCAACAGTATGGTAGCCAGGTTAGTCCAAACCTTGATTGTCACACTTTTTCGTGAACGAAAGAAAGCAACAACTGCAAACAAAAACTAATTCTGATTTATTGAATCCAGCAGGCCTCGTTGCTTGAAATGTTTTCCTTCGTTGACAAGATGTAGTTCCTTTTCCAAGTATACTTCGCTAGATTTTGAAAACGAGTCAACGTTACACGTGTGCAGCTGTCTTGATGGTAACGGGCCGGGCAAGTTCCTTACTTTTATACTTCTATACTGGCATGTTACCAGCATATTTAAGGAATGCAAGTTGGAAGATAAATCTCCTCTAACACAGCAAAACAAAATACACTTTAAGTTTTGCGTTTTACTCACGGTTACAGCCTTGTAAAGCTTCTCAAGCCGAGATCTTGTCAGAAACTTGTTCATACTGACGCCATTCTCCAGTAGTAGATTTACAAACTCAACGCGATTGGTAATGAGGGCATCCATCATTGCATCTTCCAAGGCACCCATCAACTATTTCAAATACACACACAAAAACCAAACAGAAAGAAAGTACGTCCTCCTAATTTGAATAAGCTTATAACAAGAATTGCTTTAACAGAACCCAATTCAAACAGTTGAAAGCCTGAAAAAATTTCAGGTTTGTGCCGGGTTGGAAACCGTGACCTCTGCGATACTGGTGGAGCGCATGCTCTTCCAACTGAACTAACAAGCCAACTGGGAGCTGGTCATTTTGTTGCTTTAACAAACCCATGAATGATGGATAACTGATAAATGCGAATATATGACTATTAAAAAAAAACATCATACATGTGAACCTTGGGTGACACGTATGCTGAAATATTCAACAGGGATTGTGGTGATTCATGGGCCGAATTGCATCATGATTGTCGTTTTACCGGCGGATCGCGCTATATGGTGTTATTTTAGGCTACTAAAGTTAGAATTGCAGAAAAGCAATGTTTGTGTCCCAGTTTTCTGATTAATTAAGAAGCGCTGTTGAGTAAATGATTTTATTACATAGTGGTAAATCATGTAACCTCTTTTGTGATTTGACAGAGGCAGATTTTGTAACTTCAAGACTCTTTGAAAGTTATCGGTTTCTAAGGGCTTAAAAACGTGAAGATTAGACTTTGAAACGTTCGATCTTCTTCAAGAAAGTTTGAAAATTGGTTGCTAAACACAACCGACGTTCCGTGACTAAATGGACAAACATTTTGGCTAAATACTAGCCAAAGTAAGTCAACCGAACTTCGACCGTCGTGTGTTTTCAATTGGCTGCTCTTTCCCGCTTGCTCGAGTTCCTTTGGCAGTGATGGCTAAACGATCAAAACTTTGTCCGTAACGCAAAATGATGGTTGAAAATGTTTGATCTAGATCAAACATGGAAAACAATTTCAATGCAAAGTTGAAAGAGGCAGCTAAACTGTCGAACATGATGTTCTTCCAATACGATGCCGAACGAAAATGCTCCACCGTTTAGCCAGGGCTTATCTATTGGCTGCGGATCAAGCCAGGCAAAGTTTGAATGTAAAAAAACAACAACAAAAAACGAACAAAACAGCGAAAAGAAAGAAGAAAACAGAAAAACTTCAAAATCGCCTCCCACTCATGTTATCGTTAAAAATATAGTAGCGACCAACAGTAGATACATGTTTCTTACTTTCCACTTTTGATCCTTTGTAAAGATCTCTCTTCTAGCGATGTCCGCTCTGTTCCATGTCAAAGCCAAGTTTAATTGGTCAGATGGAGACGCACATTGCGCTATAAAGTAATACAAAGTTGCTATAGTTTTACAGATTTTTCAATTCAGCTGCGTATGTTCATATGTTCATGCATGTTAACAAACCTTTTAAAAGGCCTCTTAGAATCGCCCTGTCGATGTCGGTACCATCCTCGTTTATATCATATATTGTAATCTGTGAAGATACCAACCCAGTTTCATACAAGAAATATTAGAAAACAGTCCTAAGAGAATACGCGCGCTGATTGGTTAAAAATCGTGTTTCTATTTAACAATTAGATTATTCGCTCTCGATTTCTCTGAGGTGATAGTTGATTCGGCCTTCGGCCTCATCAACTATCACCTCATAGAAATCGAGAGCGAATAATCTAATTGTTTTAGTAGAATTCTTACTAAAATTTACTTCAAATAAAGGTTTCCCATTATTTCTTGACGTACTATTAAACTTTGCGCCTGAAAAAGGTTGCTCGGATTGAATTGTTATTCAAAAGTTGTGTACGCGCGCGCATCAGTTTTTTCAATAATTTCAACTTTTTTAAATGTCAAGAAACCGAAAATGTCCTTCATTTTGACTTCTCAGGAATTTAATTATCCATTTGCATCAAAATTTTCCTCCAAAACTTTGGAAAACCAGAAAAAACGTCTTCATTTCTTAGACGACCTCCAGCCACTGCACACTAATAGCTGATAGTGTTCAATGGCTCAGCTAATCAGATTACAGCATTTGAATTAGTATACCAGTAGAATTCTAGAATTCTACTAAAACACGGTACATGTTTTCTATTTCTTAAATGATATACATGCTACAAAGTATGCTACAATCGACACGGTGAAACTCGCTTTTGATTGGTCTAGTTTGACAGGGGTATGAATAACGTCACGATGCTCTCGTTTCGAATGAAACATCCAAATTTAGACTGTCTCAGTTATTGGTGAAAGTTGTATTGTTTTAGTAAAATAACATAACATAACATAACATAACATGTCATGACATAACGTAACCTAATCTTAAATTTGGCCTTTTTAATTTTCATGCATTCTAATTTTAGCGAGTATTAGATTTCAAGATTTGTTTGTGAAATCGTGAAAATTGCCTGAGTACTTGGGAAAGAAAGTAACAATAAGTTACTTCTTTATTCATACTACATTTTGGCCTTGCGCCATCCGTGTGTTATCAGAGCACACACGCACGGTCAAATGGATCAGATGGATTGTGCTTCCAGACTTGCGAGCCTAATTGCCAGCTTTCTAGACCGGCCGTGGTTTCTCTCTCAACTTTGAAATACTTTTGTTAACTTAATGTTCCATTCTGCCAGGTAGTTTTCAAAGTTAGGTGCAGAGGCAAACCATTTACATTGTCAGCTGACGATAAGCAAAAAATATTTATTTTAACTGCAACAAAAACAACAACAACACTTTCACTGTAACCGTAATTAACTTAGAATAGTTAACACACACGCAAAAATAATAATTAATTAATTGGTGCTGACTTCCTGAAGTAACTATGAAGTAACGAATAAAATAAAATATAAATACAATATACTTTATGTTGATACCGGAGGTACAAGATGGACAACACATACAAACACATAATACCCATATCCTTCTTCAAACATTGTAAGTTTCTTCGACGAACCACCACTTACATATGCCTTGTTCGTCACGCACTTGACTACATCTTTGTAAAGCTGTCGAGACTCTTCCTGGCCACAATCTGGGAAGGTTTTCTGTATTCTCATCAGAAGTATTTCATGCTCAACAACCTCAGGAAAGTCCCTCATTTCAGCGCTGTTGAATGATTAAGGAGTCGTGAGATGAGATGATGCATCAATTAAGCATTTTTGGGTATATTTAGATGATGTGTTATTGCAAAACCATTTAAACTGGCACTAAATTTGGTGACTCTTCTAAAGTTTAACTTTGATGTTTCCATTTGATTTGTTTTTAATATATATTGGGTTCGATATCTATCAGGGATGCGCGCCATTTGTTTGATCCCCTTTAGGATTTTAGATTTCGCTATCACTTGAGTGATCAGGACGGAACGCCAACAGGATTGGAATTGGAATTTGGGAATGCTGGTTCTTGAGAAGAGGGGAAAATTGGAGTTCCGGGGGAAAAAACCTCCCGGAGCAAGGACGAGAACCAACAATAAACTCAACCCGGGGCACATTAGACGGAGGCGAGTGCTTTCACCACAGAGCCTGCATCCCTTCTGATCGACCTTCTCGCACTTTAGCACTGTCTCTGACCATGCAACTAAGTACGCACCCATGAAGCTCGTAAGCGTAAGCCAAAATGTCTGCAGCTCTGCCGCTCCCTTTAGCAACCACGATAGGCACAGGTGGGTCACTTTCGATGGATTTCAAAACTGTTTGGATTGTATTGATACCTCCTTCAAGGACTACCAGCACCACAGGGATACCATTTGACTTATCACTTGATGAAGTGTTGTTTGCAGCATCTCCACATTCTATAATTTGGAACAAAAACGGCAGCGAATGGAAGTATTAGTAACAAGCAATATAGTATATCTAAACAATTATGAATGTGAAAAAAAAGAGGCCAGTCTCGTAAATAACCAGAGAAAGAGTCCTTAATATCATGCCATCTACTGGCAATACGCAACTCAGTTCACTGTTCAGACGACTTCCACTTAGGTTGTCGAAAAGACTCTCAATCCCACCAAAAACGGCACTCACTCGGATGATCCTACTAATAATGTGACTCGTGGGTTCAACATTTCCAGACCAGAATGTAACTACAACAAACAATTTACCTACAAGATGAAAACTGGCAATAGCCAGGCGATTGTAATCTTTTTTCTCCCCATCGCTTCTTGCATGTTAGAACAATACGAGACATCAATTCTTTACTTACTTCTCGGTATCTTCTCTGCTGCAATCCAGTTTTGGAGATTGGCGCGCCAGTCGATCTCTCGTCCGTATTTTCCTACCGTTCCATCATCCACCAGAATGAAATGTGAGTGATTGTTGTCGATACAGGATCCTTTCGACTCTAAACTGGAGGTCATGTGATAAGGGGCAACGCCCTGTGTTGAAAAGTGCAAGTAACTCGTTTAAGGGATTTAAAGGAAAGCGCCATCTATGTCGCAAAAATTGAACCTAACCTTGCAGTTTATTAGTTTCTCTCTGTGTTCCACAATTCCCCACGTAGTAATTCCTATCAAAGGTAGCTGTGACGCTTTGTCTTTCGGATGTGCACCTCGTGACAAGACAGTATGACCCTTAACGGCTTTTCCCACGTGACGCATTACACCAGTGTTTGTTCCACCTGTGATGATCCAGGCACCTGTGGTCAGGGCGACCTGTAAAATATCACACGACCAAGCTATTCGTGTCAGTAGAGAGAATGTATATTTTTAATTAGCATTTCTTTCTGAGCGTGACAAACTATTATAATTTCACTAAGGCATATCGCCATTTTTGATTGACACTTTGAGTAGCCAAAACATAAAAGTTCCTTAACGCAAAACGATGATTATGCTTGGACATTTCTGAGATCAATTACTTCATATTTTCTTCTTGGAGCTCTAAGAGTACTTTTACGTTGAGCAAAGGTATTTTGTCACACTTTCTGTGCAGTTTTGACCAGACATAAAAATTTAGCCACGGCAATATAATACACCTTTAAGTGTCATGACGATCAAAATCACATTTTTGAATTTAAAAAAAAAACGCATTTCGTAAAACTTGTTACATGTAATTGTACTTATCCTTACCACTGCATGAAATAAAATTCCAGTTCAGTAAAATGGAAATATGTAGCTTAGACAAGTAGGGTTGTCGAGTCCACCATTACTAAATCATTACTAGATCCAGAGAGCTTGCGATGATTACTCTCCCAGCGGTCATTTTGTCGTGACGTCATTTTCTCAAATCTTTTCGCAGCAAAGACGATTTGTGCAACAATCTTACCATAAATTTCTTGTAGGAAAGCGATGTCTAGTTTACAACCTAGCGATGACTATTAGAGCTTAAGCCTGGTAAGCGATTCAGAAAGCTTCAATAAATCGTCAAAACACGAAGAAGCGAAGAATTCAGCTCACATAAAGACTGGGTTTGGCTAGTTGCACCAGGAAAGAAACTGCCTAGATTTGCTTCTGTACAGGAGAAATTTCCTCTTTAAGCGGTAGAAGGAAGTTTGATATTCAGTTTGCCCCAAGAGAAAGAAACATACTGAAAACGATCGTGAGAGAAACCAGATTTTCTGTTTTTGCGTAATGAGCAGCTGAATCGGTACGTTGATTATCACTGTTTTGCTATGAGTTCTCAGCTTTTTCACAAGCAAATACATGTAAGCCCGAATCCTAGCTTTGTTATCTGTTTATTTGCGAGTCGAGTTAAGTAATAAATAAGTTGGCACTTTCACTTTGTTTTATATCCTAATGGTTTGAAAAAAAATTTCGTGAACACCAAAATCAGTGTTAATTTGACTGCTGAAGGATCTGGCTGTTTCTACCACCTTTGAATGCATGTTGTTTACATGTCATTAATTTCCTATAGTTTCGCTTGTTTTCACATTTTATCGTTCAGTTTTCGCTTAACTTTTGTATGTGCTTTCCAAATATTTAATCAACAATTCTTGAATGCAGGACGAAGATGTAGTATATTAACCTGTTTATGATTCATGCCACCGCGCTAAGCGTGCAGTAAAGATGGCACTGTTCTTTGGTACGGGTAGGACTAATCTGCGCAACTGGAGACCGACGGAACCGCGGAACCTGCGTAACTTAGAGAAATGACTGTTTCTATTAGAAGTACTTATACTAGACTCAACTACCACTAATCTGAATAACAACTAATCATTTTTAACTTGATTTGTTTCGTGTATGAATATATTAGATACCTTCAACAGTCCTTGTCGAAACAAATACTTTAATTTGGGTTCCATCACAAATTCTTTCGCTCCACCTGTCACGGAAATGACAAGGTTGGGTAACTGTAATCCCCATTCTTCCTTGAACAGTTTCAGAACGGTAGAGGGAGGGGTATCATGAGAAATGCGGATGAACTGTGGAAAGAGAGCATTATATAACTATTATTAGTACAATTCTACTTGAACACTAATGCAAATGCTGCAATCTGATTGGCTGAGCCATTACACACTATCAGCTATTAGTGTTCAGTGGCTTGGTGTGGTCGATAAAATTTCAACGTTTTCTCGTTTCTCCGAAGTTTTGAAAGAACATTTAAAAACAAAAGGATAATTAAATTCCCGAGGAGACTGTAAAAGGACATTCATGGTTTCTGGAATTAAATAAACTCGAATTTTTTGAAAGACTCTGATAAGCGCGCGCGCACAACTGAATATGTCAAATTGACAACTCAGTTCGCGCGAATTCTCTAAAGCGAGAAGTTTAATATTAAGACCAGAATTTTTGGAATCGTTATTTGAAGCAAATTTCAGTTAGAATTCTACTAAAACAATTAGATTATGAGCTCGAGATTTATATAAGGTGATACTATCACCTCATAGAAATCTCGAGCTCATAATCTAATTGTTAATTACAGTAGTACAATTATCTCTTGTTAGTACAAATCTATTGGCATTCTATCACGAATGCCGTTCTCTCATTGGCTACGCTACTCGCTATCTATCCTGTGATAGATAGTGAGTAGCGATTGTCAACAAAATGGCGGCCGCTTCTTCGCGTTTTCGAAGTGCCTGCGAGGAGAATGTTTACCGAACACTCGAACGGTTCACCAAGAAGTCACATCTTGCGTTGTAGTTTCACTGTTTTAATCCAAAACTCGCGGTACTGTACTGACAGTACTCGCTAACTCGCTTACTTCGCTCACAGAAACAACTGAAAGTTCAACGATCACTGTTATGGCGCGTTTTTTGCCGTAACACATACTCCCGGCTTGATTCTGCTTTGACTCTGCTTTGATTGCCAATTAATGTCTTAATGATTCCTCTTAAGCCTCTTAATCCTCGATCCTGCTGCCCTTATTTTAAAAGAGACAATTCAATGGTTTTCAGGCTAGCATAAAAGGCAGCAAGTAATATGTAATTGGCAGTCAATACTGTTTCTCTCATTGACCAGTGTATTGTATTTGGAAAGGCACTGACCTTCGCTCTGCTCGAGGGTCCTGCTCCAGTAAATTCAAGTTCTCCATAAGCGTCGGTTGATCCGTCTTCTTTTGTATGCTTGTCCGGGTCCCATTCGTCAGCATCACTTGTTTGATTTCTTGCGTCAGGGTGGTCATCCTCCAAACGACCACAGCAGCACCTGAAAAAACCAACCTCACTGAGAATTCCATCTCAATTAAGTTTGATCAGTGTTGTTGTCTGACGTTTTCCAAAAAGGTTCGGTCTTCCTGATGACCAAACTATTGATATTTATTCCCTTCGCATAGCCTTTCCATCCACTTACGCAAATTGTCTTGTCATGATCGCCATTCAACCCTCTTAAGATCCCGAGAAAACAAATGAACAACACAGCACATTTTCCCGAGATCAATGAACATGAAACAGTCCCAGGTCTTCAAATGAATTAACGTAATTCTCCCATCTCTTATGGAGTGCAATGTAGACACAATATGTTTGCCCTTTTACCCTCACTGTGGACCATTTTTCACTCACCGTCCTTCGTCTTTCACATCTGAAGAACGGATGAATTGACAGCATGCTCTTTTCCTAAACGTCGAGTAAATCCATGAACTTTTTTCCTGTGGTGCCTGTAGGAGATTATGTAAACCGGTAGGAAGATCTTGATTCAACCCCATTCAGTTAGAGCAATGAAAATTCTTATTACTTTTACTTAAGGTGGCTGACGCAAGTTTCAGATTTTTTTGAGCTCGTTACATTGATGGACCATAATACCACTCTTTATCAGTTGATACCATAATAGAACATCAAATAAATGCCCAATGTGTTTATTGATAGAACTTTCCAGAAACAACACTCATTTTAGCTTTAAGTGATATTACTCTAAAAAGAGAGCTAACGGACCAGTATTTTTTATCGTTAAACAGTGATTAGCGTGTCAAGATCCAACATTTGCAAAGTTCAAAAAAAAAATCCATCGCGCAGAATTGTGTGACACATCCGGGATATTTACAGGTGCAATGGCGCTAAATTTGAAAGCCCGAGACGACAAAGGCCACGACACAATAAAGAAAAATGGCTGCAATAGACAAAGACCCCCCTGCGTTTTACTCTGTTACAGCTTAACTATATAGAATAATTTACTGCCTGACGAGTATGTTCCGCGTTAAATTTCACGCGAAAAACCGATATCGCACAAATCGCGAAGCGATGAGTGCAATATCGGTTTTTCAAGTGAAATTTAACGTGGAATTCACTCGTCAGGCAGTGAATTTTTCTTGAATCGCATTCCTAAAGCCACCGAATCACTGAGCGAAACCAAACGTTTTGTATTTTGTGAGCCGCGCCAGTGTGCAAACAATGGAAACTCTTTAAAAGTCAGGTGTCAAGATCTAGCGAATTGGAAACAAGATATTTTTAGAATGAAAACCACTTTTATTCCAGCCTCGTGGAGAAAGCAGTGCCTCACATTTTACAATCTTCAGCGAAACAACTGAACGTACACAATAAGGAGTTATTTAAGACAAAGAGTTTGTAGAAAGTTCTTTCATTCAATGAATATCTTGGATTTGCCTGCTACCATACAACTTAGCAAAATGTAGCGCCGACAATCAACAACTGAAATGCTTAAGCGAAGGGAAAATTTCAAGCGTTCTGATATTAAAACAAGATCTACAAAAAACCGGTAAGTGCTTTACAGTTATAAACATAGGCACGCAAGGCGTGCAAGAGTTATTTTTTTGTGTGTGAAGTGTCGGAGATAGGAGCATTCATGAAGCTGTTTACAGTAACGATTGTTTAATTAGACAAGTTTTCTTGGTTGTGATATACAGCAAGAAACAAACTGGGAATTTATGATGTACATGCGATGTTACATCGGTCATGGGAAGATAGCTAAATAGTAAGCCATGAAATGTTTGACTGAACAAACTACAGTAATCTGACACGTCTCCAGATTAATGTAGATACCATCTTATTTTCTAATAGGCAATTTGATTCGTTCTTTGATACAACCCACACTGTGATTGGTGTGACACGCGCACATGCATAACTCCCTCACTCACCGATCACATAACCCTTCCAACCCCCCAAGAGGAATTTTTGCTCAAAAAATACTCAAGTAAATTTAGAGGCTATCGCATTTTATACGAGTCGTAAGTTTACCCTTTTTACATAACACAACACAACACAACTTCACCGAAAATAGAAAGAAAGAGAAAAAAAACCTCTGACACGTTGAAAGTCTGATTTAATTAAATGGCACTTTAACTTGGTTTCGCGCAGTCTTCAAAGAACATTTGAACAGTTTTCATACTTTTTACCTTTAAAAACATCGGACTGAAATGAATGTCATCAAATAAAACTATTGAACTGTTACTGCAGAGACGTAAAAACCGTCCAGAAATGAAAGCTTCTTTTTTGTTTAATATCCTGGGAACAATAGCCGATAACTTGTCAGCTGTAATTGAATTTACTCCCATTTAAAAAACAAAAGTGTTAAGTTACCATTTGTTACTAAAGATAGCAAACATCTCGTGGGAAAGAGTAATGACGATTCGTCCGCTCTAATTGAATTTACTCCCTTGTGAAAAACAATAGCGTCAAATTACACTTTGTAACTAAAAAACAAAAATATCTCGTTATATTTGTATGCAACAAGAACAAACATAATGTTCTAAATCCAGAACAATTTGGATTTAGACCAAACTCTAGAACCACGGATAGTTTATTCATTTTCCAGCAATTACTCCATAAATACACCAAACATCACAAGGAACTTTATGTATGGCAATCCGGTATGATTCATAAATTACACAAATATGGAATTCAAGGAAAATTCTTGAATGTTATTAAGTCCATGTATTCGTCAATTAGGAGTTGTGTTAAAATTAATCAAAACACATCGCTTACCGATCTTTTTTCATGTAACAAAGGGATAAGACAAGGTGATGGCCTAAGTCCAGTTTTATTTTCGTTATTTATGAATGATCAACCGCAATATTTTAAACAGAACAAATCTCCAGGTGTGATGTTAGGGAATCGCTCTATAAACTGCTTGGTGCATGCAGATGATTTATTAGTAATCAGTCCTTCTCGGGAAGGGCTGCAACAATCGCTCAATGTAATTCATCAACACGCTCAGCAATGGAAGCTCAAAGTCAACACTAAAAGTCGAACATAATCATATTTAGAGGTAACGGGCAAAACAAAAACAATACAAATTCCAAATGAAATAATGAAACTTTACAAATTGTCGATAAACAAACATATTTAGGTGTAGAAATGACTTCATCCGGTCGTTACACCTATGCAAGAGAAATTCTCAGCAAAAAAGCCACAAAAGTTCTCTCGATAATAAAAAGATCCTTTTCTCACTCAGATTCAGCAACTATTGCGATTAAGAACAAACTTTTCGATGCCCTTGTTAAACCCGTGTTACTTTATGCATGTGAAATTTGGGGACCAGAACTATTGTCATACAGAACGCATTTAGAGGAAAGAACATGCTTAGTATGCAAAGAAAATTGCGTAGAACACGAACAGCATTTCTTGACGTATTGCCAGGGGTACGCTACCACAAGAGTTGAGCTCCATTCTCACATTTCAAACAAAGATGCACTTTACGCAAATCTGAGCGATGACGAGAGAACTAAGTACTTACTTAGAGCTGACAATAGAGTTACATCAAAAATAATAGGTAAATATATCAACTTAATGTTTAAAAAAAGAAAAGAGATTCTCAACTTACAAACGAAATGAGCATTATAATTTTTATTTGATTTTATTTGAATTATAAAAGAATCAAGTGAATGCTATTTCTTATTGTACTAGTTAATGTTAAACCTTTATTGTAAACAGACCAATACCTCCCTTTGGAGAGTAAGGCGCAATAAAGATATCCTACTACTACTACTACTACTACTACTACTACTACTACTACTCACTCACTCACTCACTCACTCACTCACTCACTCATCCATTGAACCGTCCATAACATACTAGTACCCGACGCGCCGACTAAGAGGTATTTTTTTTACGAAAAAATGACTCAGCAAAAATTGTATTCAAAATAAAACGATTAAGACTGAAATTTCTCGGTAAACTCTTACGAAAAATAGCTCAAAAAAGCTTCACCATTTTAACTGTTTTTCTTTCATTGCAGAGAGTCGCTTGTTGGTGTCCTGTTGGTCTGAAAGTTTATGGAGATATTTACTGGAGAATTATTAAAAGTTACTCCAGTAAACATTCCGCCAACTGTCCCTGCCATCAGGTAACTAGAACGCAGTGCTACGGTTACTAGTAGCTGCTGTGTTGCTTGGCGGGGCTGAGCTGTTGAGAACAATCTCCTGTAAAGCATGACCTGAATCGCTGTTGGTAGTTGTCGTGCTTGGGTTGAAACCGGCCAACTTATTCGACATTCACCGCTGTTTTTCCAGAGGATTATGGCTGTAGCTGGATATGGATTCCGGATTGGCGAAGCCAGTCAACTCTGAGATTTCCAGTCGGTCGAAATCGTCACGGAGCGCTTGGATGACTGTTTCGCGACCACTTGAATTTGTAAATTTGCCGAGGGTTCCTGCTTTATGAGTCAAATGAGTCAAAATGGCGGACGTCGCAAAACTCGGTGTAAGTACTGACTGTGAATTCGGTGGTTCGCTACGCAACGATTTTTGTTTCTCGAATTCATTTTAATAGACGAACAAGTTCAGAGGTTGAAATTATTCAAAGGACGCTAGTTACAGCGAAAGACCTTGGAATTTTCTTGCTGAAATGGGTTGGAAAAGACAGGCGACTGCCATTGCTTGATCACAACTGATCACTCCCAAGAAGTCGTACAAGAGACCTACTGACCGGAATATCACCTGATATGGTAGAAAATATATGGTTTGACACCTTTAAATCTAGTGTAGAACCTTTGGAACCTAAGCCGGCACCAATAAACAGCATATCATGTGTAGCCGATAAGGATTTACTACTGTCCCTCGAGCACATTGCCAAATATATTAATGGCACGGGTCATAAGATCAATATCCAATATGGTAGCCAATGCAATAGAACCGAACGTCAAGACAAAAATAATTACCCCATTTCTGCGCTAAACGAAAGTAAAAAATAGACAATTTAATAAAAACTTAACTAGTGAGCACCACTCTGCGAACTGTAGTTGTATAACTTCTTTATTTCTCCTACGCGTTTCGTGTGACTAACGCACACTTCATCAGGGAGTTTAACAATACAACACGAAGCGCCTTTATGTATACCTAACTCATACTAGAGTTTACATTTCGTAAGAACACACCTACGGATATACAGATAGGAATGACAAACTCTGCGGTAATACGTCCAGGAAACAGGCTTTAAATTTCAGCAAAGTGTGACATATTTTATGCGTGATATAATTTTGGGGTCCACAGTTTTAGCTAAGATTGTGGGCCCCAAAAATTACTTACTTACAAAGATTAGTTAGTGTCACAGTTTTCTTGTAACATACTGTACAATGTAATTCTGGTAAGATAGTGCTAATAATACTCTTAATACGTGCGTGACTACAGTTGAAGGTAGTCTTGAAAACAATAGTCACACGATCCTACCCAAGCTAGACTTATTCTAAGGTTTCTTGTAAAGTCATTTCTTTCTGTCACTATCGTATTTCACGAAACAATGTAAGCAGAAAGCTGAATGGATACCCCCTAACTCGTAGTCGCTTCCAGAACTTTTTCCTAGTTTCATAAAATGAATTAAAGGAATTGTTTCTAGCATACCTCATTAGTTCCCCTTTGATGAAGGCTTTCTTATTGCTAGAAGGGTGAAACGACTCGAACGGTATGAAAAGATATTTTTTAAGAGGCTTTTGAAAGGTGGAAAATTGCAGCACGTTCAAAGAGGTATCTCTATAGAAAAACAAATTCAGAAAAGAAATGCTACTTTCGCTAATACAATAAGTAAGTTTGATTCGATCAGTTTTGCTGTTGAGAGCGTTAAGAAATTCCAAGAGGGTACCTTTGGGCCCACACCAGAAAGCAAAGATGTCATCAATAAAACAATTGTACAGTTGTGATCAAGCGATGGCAGTCGCCCGTCTTTTCCAACTCATTTCAGCAAGAAAATTCCACGGTCTTCTAAATGAAGGTATCAGCATGTTGGGTTACATATGAGTATGTTTTCTTAAGAAGTTAAAAGGACTAATGCAACATATGGTCGCAGAGGTGTGCCGAGCCTCCAAAGTTTTTCTAATGCCAAAAGAGCCTTTGTCGATGACGCTAGAATTGTTATTTAAATGGGCTGCGCCACAAGAGAATCCTAACAGTTTTGCTGTCCTCCCCTTCATCAATGGTGTTAGGCAACCACTATCAAGAATTCTTCGAAGGCGCGACATTCAAGTTGTAAATAAGCCCTTCAAGACTTTGCAACAAGAATTTCCTTCTTCCAAATACAGACCATCTATTGAACATCAACCAAGCGTTATTTATGAAATACCCTGTGCCGATTGTGATTAGTGTTATGTAGGCGAAACCGGCCGGTGTTTTGAAACTCATAAGAAAGAACATATCAGGAATGTAAAAACATGTGCTAATGGATCAAACATTGCGAAACATGCATGGTCATTCGACCATCGCATAGATTTTGATAATTCTAGCGTCATCGACAAAGGCTCTTTTCGCATCAGAAAAACTTTGGAGGCTTGGCACACCTCTGCGACCAAGCATGCTGACAATAATTCTAAGCCGATTCCAAACCAGTATAGTATTCTTTTTAAACAATAGTCACCTAATTTACATATTTTTACTTTGATTTTGTTCTACTTCTTATTTTTATCTCGCCTTTTCTTGCATATATTTTATCATTTTGCATTCCATTTTTTATCCGTCGAAGGCTGTAGATCGACAGCCGAAAGCTCATGTTCTTTTTCGAAAATTTTTAGCCAGCGAACGTTTTTATTGTAATTTTTATTATGTCTCATCCTGGCTGCGCTTCAATCTTCAATCGTATTACGTCGAATTAATTTTCATAAATTGTTCATCAATAATTGAGCATTTTGTTAAATTGATACCGCTATAAAAGTATCAAGAGTTAAAGTGTAGTAGTGATGGTCTATGAAGTAAAGGAATTAGAAAGTGCTGGCCGGGATCAGGTGTTAGCCACCCAAAGTGCATCATCGAAAAGAATTTTTTAAGTACAATCTTTTTTGTTTCGCGTGGTTAAAACTCAAAGATTCGGCTTCAGGTTGCACTAACGATTTTTTCAGTTATGCTTGGTGATTAAATGATCAGCTCCAAGAGTAAATTATAGTTGAAATACTGTAGACAAAATGTCTCGGTAAAGATTACCGTTTGAATAGTGTGATAAAACTCTGATTGCATGATTTGTAACTCAGAACAATCGAGATTAGTTGTTGCCGTTTCCTAATGCTGCAAACCATTTTAAGAAAAAAAAACGAATGCATGTTTTCTGCATTGTCGTAATTCGACACTGTTAAAGAGAGTTGCTGTATCAAATCATTTGTTTTTATCTGGGGACGAGAAACCGAAAAGCAACCCACCTCGTTTAACAGCGATGGAAACAAAAGACTTCGGTTGAGCTCAGATTGCCGGACGAAAACGGTTAGTTCCTCGCCTATTAAAACGTTTCAACTTGTTTGCCATCATTCCTAGTGGAGATTCCGGCTAAAACTGTCCCACCAGCGGACTGTCTAAAACTTTTTCCACTTTAGAACCGATCTCCTTCTGAGCCAGTGACAAGGTAGCGATAAAGAAAGTCAACCTCGAGATGACAAAAAATCTGTGCTCTTGCCTGACAAGTTTGCTAGCGCTATTCAAGATCTCTGTTGTTTGGATCCAAATGGTTTCTAAGAGACACCGAGCTAAGCTTTTTAACTGTTGTCTAAGTATGTGCCTAAACAGATTACTAACTCTAGTTCGCTGAGCTTTCGACTGTACTAACCTGAGGTGGGGGTCGGCTGTATTTTTCACGTCGCTGTCGTCGAGCCCCATCCTCCTGGGAGGAACTTTGCGTAGACATTGCGGCTTGTCCTAATGGAGCAGCAGCCATCACTTTGATTTCAAGAACTGTGCTGAGTTCACGAGACAACTGCGATCTTGATTGCTCCACTAACTGCTACTTCTGATGGTGGAAGAACTGAACATCTTTCCTCCACTAGCTCAACACACTAATTGAAAGCGGAAAATTCATCGAGTAAAGGAAGTTTTAAGCTCATATCTTTATTCCAAGAACAATTGCCACACCTAGGAATCATGGTCAATTAGTTAAATGTCTTTTGCCTTTACCATTAAGTGATCTTGAACTTTAAACTAGGGAAATTCAACAGATGACTGTAAACAACTACCCAGTCTTTCACGGCGTAATGGCAGTCACTAATCCATTTAATTTCATAATACGAACTTGATAATAACTAGCTACTGGTCGTAAATTCAAGTTAAAGAAACATTTGGTTATAATGCTCAGTTTCTTTGCAATTCGGTCACTCAGTCACTCACTCAACCTCCGACGTGCTGTTTAGCACATTCGGGTGGAAGTTGACTCAGCAAATTTGCAGGAATCGAGGAACTGAAGGTTATCAAGCATAAATCCGTCAATCACGCCTGATGGATGTGCATTTAAATAACAAATATATGCGTGTGGTGGCGAAATGTTAAAATTCTATGTACAACCTTTAATTTCCCAGCTTCTTGGTAATTATCTTTAAGCTCACGGGCTTGAGCCACTATCACACTTCCAAGTTCACTTCCAATCCTTCGCGTTGCATAATACTGGTCTCCGTGATTCATTGCTTCGTCATGTGTTCAATTAGCCGCAACTTACACAATATGTTACTTACGATATTTTGCATCTAAATTATATTGCTCGTCAGATAACATTCGCTACATGCTTCGCTACATGCGGGTTGTGTATTTTTCTAAATTGTAACATTTGAGATTATTGAAATAAATAATGATGATAATAAGAATAATGATAATTAAAACTTATATATCGCAATTTTCCATGACGTACATGATCAAATGCGCTCAAATAATGATGATAATATCGTTACGATTATTTCAACAATTTACACAAACTTGCATTTAGTTGTACCAGAACGCGATCCCTCAACATTAAAAAAATGATTACCATTACGCAATATTTCAACCAAAATTCAGGAGGCGCTGTCCCGGTTTTTTTTGGCAAAACATGTCCAGTTATCTGCAGAATAACTGATTTCGAGCTGATACTGTCGACGTCAGGATGCTTTTTTTAAAGTAATTTTATTTTGCCATACACTTAAATCACCTACATTAAAAAAAGTACATTACTTGCAAGCTACAATTGGGCATAAGGGACCGTTCATTTTTTATAAGGTAGGGGGGGCTGGTGGGATTTGGGGGGGGGGGCATGCGAAAAAAAATGGCTTTCGAGGGGGGGCCATCCCAAAAAAATAAGGGGAAAAGGGGGGGTCACGTGAAATATTTTAGTAAAACTTTAAAATGGCATGATGTTTGAATATCAAAAAAATTGCTATAGAATAAACATAGAAGGCAGGATATAAATTTATTATAAACTTTCCATTTGCTTTAAAAAAACGTTTGGCGACAAAAAGCATTTGTAGCTACTGAAAAGAAGTATTTAACACTGTTATTTTCGAATGCAACTTTCACTGGCACTCATCTTCATCTTCGCTGTCGTCGAGTTCTTCGTCGCCGCTTGTGCTGCTATGGGAGTCTCTTTCACAAATGCTGCAAGAAGCAGCAATGCTTTCCGTCAGAGTGTACTCTTCAGGGTACATGAAGGTGTAAACATAATCTCTGACTTCCTGCTCAAGGTTGGTGGTGATTCTGCTTCTTGCAGCATTGGTGAAATAATTCCCTGTGCGATGTATGGCCCATCTCTTCTAAATAACGACGTGGCAACATGCTCAACTTCAATACACTCTTCCGGGACGGCCGTTCTAGGAGGGTGCACAAGGCATTGCGGAAGATCATTTCCTAGCGGGTTTCCAACACAGATTCCATAAACTCGTTGGACGTTGTTTTCAGTCCGCTTCCTCTTTCTTTCATTTGACTTTCTGCGGTTTTCTTTTTTCCTTCTCCTTTTGTTGATGTGCTGTTTGAGTATGCCCTTGAATATGCTGTTATAATTGCTCTTCTTATTTTCTAGTGCTTCCATGTCCTGCGTGACCTTCGTCAACTTAGCTTCTATAAATTTGATCTGTTTTACATTAAAACTGTGGGTAAATTCTTCGCCCTGCTTTAAAGCAAGTCATTGGACTGAAAGAGTGTGGAATCGTGGCATTCAACTTTTCCACCATTGCTCTGTGTTCTTTGATGGAGAAGTTCAGTTTTCGTCCATCACTGGGCTTCAACTGGTACCCTGGCATGGAAAACTCACTCGCCCTTTCTGAACAGCCATCCGCACTTAGAAAGATTGCTTCTTTTGCTTGTAAGATGTCAAACTGCCTGGATCGTTCAGCTGTAAACCTTTTCTTAAACGACTCGTCGCTTTCGCCATTATTGCGCATTTTGGAATGAGCCTCTTTCATGATTATTATGGACGTGCCCCGTTCTACATCGTGCAAGACATAGCAGCACTCAACTAACGTCAAGGAGCTTAAAGCAAAAATACGCACTCAACGTATAGCATCAACCCCATTTTAAAGACGGGGTTTGCAAAAGAGGAGGAAATAAAAAGGAGGAATAAACCTATACATCGAGCAAGAGAAACACAAGCTCGATCAGATAGCTGCAAGAAACATAGGAATGTCTCTAGACAAACGTATAGCTTTCTCAAAGTAAAGCTACGGCGTCTCCGAAGGAAATCGTAGGAGAACAAATATGATATCCATGATAACCATCTACCTACTGTGCTTGCAAACAGTTCTAATCACAGCCGGGCCCGGCGTCACAATATAGAATGCAAGTAAGCAACATGTTCACGGTAAATTTCATATTTTGTCCCTCAAGCAAATTCATGGAGATTTAAAAGCATATCTTGCAATAGAAATGAGCCTAAACAATGCATAAACACATGGCAAATTACAGGTGTCAAACTCAACGAGTCGACATGCAGATAACAGCGGAAACCATGCAGACCTATAATCTGTAAAAATTTGCCATAGCACGATCTAACGGCTCAACTCCACTAAAATTACTCCTTATTACACAACATGAAGTGCCCTTCATGAATACGAGTGAAGCGACAAGAAAGGTCGAGTGACCGAACAGAGAACGGTAAATGTACAAATGTCACGAACCGTAAAAGTCTTGTAGGCTAGTCAACCCCATTTTACCTTGAAAATAAAGAAATTTTAAACCATAGATAAATTTAAACCACAACAAGTATGCTAAAATTTATAAAAAATAATCCACTATTTGCAAGATTTGAGAACACTCGTAGCTTTTTGTTTTACCTGGACAGGGCAACATTTATACATGCCTATCACTAGAGTAGAGGTAAAAACCTTCCAAATAAAGACATCTGTAAATTAAATGTAACAATGTGTTTCACACAACACATCAACAGATTTCCAGTTTTTTCACAACACTTCGTACTTGGTTCAGTATCACAATGCAGGAGCAAGGAAAGACTCTGTTCCAGGCCACTGTTACTTCCGTAAGATTGAGAAGTTTATGAATGAGCACTATGAGGAGGGGGAGAACTACAGAGAGTTTCTAAAGTTGTCCTGTCAAGAAAAGGTAGGAGAAATTTGTTCTTTTTGTTGTGAATGGACTGCATCACCCATAGAAAGATATCCTAAACCAGTTCCTGACCATTCCTACCTACCGGAATACCACTACCTCTCCTACCAGAAGACCCCAAAAGAAGGGCGTGATCCAGATGACTGGCAGCCAAGGGTCCAAGCGAAGAAAGAGCATGGAGGTGGCAGGCTGGTTTTATCTGACCCAGAGATCGTTGCTCTATTTGCAGATAAGTTTATTCTCAAATCAAAGTTTGTGGTGGATTATCTTCAGCATCTTGAAGTGCTGGAATTTAAAAGGAAAAGGAGAGCAGAAGAAAAGGCAAAGTTAAGTAGGGACGCAAAAGATAAATCATATGAGGATTATCCTTGGACTGAGTTGTGCGAAGATCTAACCAAGCTTAAAAAGCAACGTGTTCCAGAACAAAACAAGTACTTGAACCACCACGGGCTGAAGCAGCATTTGAAAAGCAGCAAGAGTGAGAAAGTAAAGGCAATTGTAAGACATTCATGCTTGCAGCAGAAGAGTCCTCTCAGAGCTGGCCAACCAACACTGAGAAATGCCAGGACATTGACACAAAATGACAACAGGGTAAGTGCTGACAGCAGTGAAACGGATGAAAGTGACAGTGATGAGTATGACAGTGATGCCATTGACTCTAGGGGAGAAGATGACTCAAGTGATGTCATTCTTGCATTCATCAATTCAGATGAGGAAGATACCAATGAGAGGCCAAATGCCACACGCTCAGGGCGAGCCATAACTAGGAGATCCGAAATTGACTTCTCTTTCTTTTGATTTGGTTTTTAAACAACAACTCTCTGTAGTATAGGGATTGTAAATATTGTCTTCATAGTGAGCACAATAACGTGAAGTAGGGGGATAATAGAGAAATATTAAAAAAGTTGAAATCTAAATATTGTTTGTTCAATTTTTTTTTTTTGGGGGGGGGGTCATCCCAAAAAATGACCGCTATAAGGGGGGGCCATGTGAAAAAATTGGTAAGCTGAGGGGGGGTCATGCGATTTTTAAATGGTGCTTCCCAAATCCCACCAGCCCCCCCTCCCTCATAAAAAATGAACGGTCCCTAAAATACAATATGAACATTACCTATAATACTACAACTACTGACAAATACTAACGTCACTTACAAAAAAATTAAAATTACCGATTTTACAATTACAGTTACAGTCATATAAACTGATCAGTGCTGAAAACATATTATTAAGTAATTCTTGCTTTTAACTACAAAAGCTAAAGGCTTTTAATTTTAAACTACTGTTTCACTATCAAATGAGAGATGAAAGAGGCTCCAGAGAAAATTTACGAGACATTAATGGAGGTTATGAAGGAAGAGAAAAATTCTAAACTGGGTGCCCTATCTCAGTCGTATTCGACAAATCCAGATGAAATATCTTGGGATTAAAAAATAGGGATGGATTTGTTTGTTTTTGAATGCATTGGATCTCAAACCAATTATGATGGATAAAGTAAGGTCCGTATCCGGTATTGTTGCAAATTGTTTGTCATTTATCAAGCATCGCTTAAAATTTTGCCAAAAGACCTGATGTCATGGTGCATAACCCGCCAAAACAGGTGAGTTAAGTTCTGTACTTCAGCTTCACAAAAGGTGCACATGTCGTTATTTTTAATACCTATTTTCCTTAGAAAATCATTTGTTGTTAGTCGCCTAAGTAATAGTTTGAAATGAAAAGTGATTAATTTAGTTATTTTAGTACAATTGACAGGAAGTCGGTAAACCGACTTCCTGTCAATTGTTTCGTCGTTTTCAAGCTCGTAATCATTTTTCTTTACTTCGGGTAGGACGCTGTTGTTTAATAGGAACTAGACTCTCGTAAACTACTTCGTTGGCCTTTTCAGTTTTTAAGAACCTTTCATGAAAATCTTCACAGTTTTTGTTCCTCCTTAGAAGACAAACTCTGTTAATTGTTTTAGAGATTTTAATGCCGATATAAGGCCTTGAAAAGCAAGAAAATTAGTTTTCATGTCGAAGCGTTCTATTGCCAGCGTGCACTACTGCCAGAGTGCTACTTAATGATGACTTAGTGATTTCAAATTAGCCGAGAGCATAGCGCAAGGGTGAAGTAGACAGCCTAGAATAGCCGTGCTAACTGCGGGCTACAAAGGCCCTTCTTACAGACTGTAAAAAGAAGTCAATGTTGTTGTTGTTGTTAATTGAGTCAATAACAATATGCGAGAAACTCAGGAATTAAAGATTTAATGCAAGAGCACATACCATGTTTTCATCTGTATGAAAGTCATTGGACCAGTTAATTTCGTCCATGTTTATTTTCAATCTGGACCAGTCAACCTGTTCACTTAAGAAATTTTCCTTGATGTTGATTGGCTAGCATGGGCTAGGTAGTTAAAGTTTATTGGTTAATGGCGTGACGTGCTTAGGTTTTATATTATTTGCTGTTTAACTGTCCGATTTGGCCTTTCCAATTACAAGTGTTTGTAATCGGACAGGTCAAATCAAACAGTGTGGACCTGAAAAAGCCAATTAAGTCACAAATAAGAACCAATCATATTTGATATTAACACAATTATAATGATAATAATAATACATTTGTATGACGCAAACTTCCTTGCAATGTTCAGTCGGGCATAAAAATAACCTTGCACAACATTGAATATTTAAGGACGTTTGCGCGAAAATTTTCTACTCGATAGATTTTTTTTAAACTTCTACTGCGGACAGATAATGATTTACTTGTTTCAGAAATGAAATAAAAATTGCGGGTCACCGACTTCGTTTCAGGGATAAGGCGTGTGCAAAACAAGTCTGATTTTGATAAATTGGTGCGCGTAATTCAGCATGGTCTCCAGGGTTTTTAGGTTAAAATATTAAAGATAAGTCAACAGAGGCAAACTATCCTAATGATATTTTGTATAAGTGAATCTGTGGTGTTAATAATTTCAAATATTGCCATCATTTTGACAAACCTTAACCCTTAAAGAGGCATTTGAAACTACCGCACAGCTAAACGAAGAGGTCAAATGAACGGAATTTGACGGAGTGTTTTGCAAAAAATTCAAACTTCTACTCGATAGATTTTCTTCATTCTTTCGCAAAACGTAGAAAATCGGTAGAGAAAATGACCCATCGAAAGAAAAATAGAGGCCACCGAACGTCCATGATCGTTAAATCCACGCAAAGTTGTAGCAATGGCCATTTGTCCTATTATTGTCCACTTTACTACTTAGCGCGCGCGCCCGATGCATGACGTGGCGTGTGAATTTCGTGCGCAGTAAGGATGCGCAGAAACAATTAGCGCGAACGTCCTTAAGGTGGCTCGATTGAATTTTTCAATAGTGACACCTTCCAACTTTAAATATAAATTACAACGTACTAAAACATAATACAGAAGATTGATATCTACACTCTTGCTGGAGTGCAGTGTATTTTATCGAGATCGGAGTTACCATAGCAACGCAATGACGTCAATGCTGTTTTTATTCACGGTCGACTTTGTTGACATCTAGAGGTTTTCTGTCTAAACTGCCTACTGTACTTGTAGTTTAGATGGCGTGCCTAATGTGCAGCGAGTTTAAACAAATTCTATGAGAGCGATTTCGAGAAATCCTCGGCTGAAGTTTTCGACAGTTGACATGAAACAAATCTAATCGAGTCGCTCTAGTATATGTTCGCCGGGCTTACAGGAAGCGCATTTGGAGCGCATGTTATTTTTATACACATGAACCACATTTCCTGAAGAGTTTAACAAAATCGCTTCATTTGATTTCGAAAAATATGAACTTAAATAAGGTGGCTATTTTGCTTTTTTGTCAAAACTTAGCTATGTTTTTACACTGAGGCGAATATTAAAAAAAGTGGTCGATGAATTTCTTTGAAACTTGGTGATCCTATAGTTAAATTACCATTTTCGAAGACCTCTTAGTTTCAAGGTAATTGAAATAGCGCAAGGTGGTCAAACATTGATATCATATCGCTCAAATTTTGCTTTCACATTTTCGGCGCCTGCTAATTATTTTTGTTGGTCGCTTTTTTGTCTCATTATGCATGCCATTGTTAAGAATGGTGAGTTCACGAGACAACTGCGATCTTGATTGCTCCACTAACTGCTGCTTCTGATGGTAGAAGAACTGAACATCTTTCCTCCACTAGCTCAACACACTAATTGAAAGCGGAAAATTCGTCGAGTACAGGAAGTTTTAAGCTCATATCGTTACCGGAACAATTGCCACACCTAGGAATCATGGTCAATTAGTTAAATGGTCAATTAGTTAAATGTCTTCTGCCTTATCCATTAAATGAACTTGAACTTTAAACAAGGAAAATTAAACAGATGGATGTAAACAACTATCCAGTCTTTCACTGCGTAACGGACCCATTCAACTTTATAAAACGAATTTGATAATAACTAGCGACTCGTCGTAAAATCAAGTTAAAGAGAATTTTGGTTATAATGCTCAGTCTCTCTGCAATTCGGTCGCTTAGTCACTCAGTCATCCTCCGTCGTGCTGTTTAGCACATTCGGGTGGAAGTTAACGCGGCAAATTTGCATGAATCGAGGAACTGAAGGTTATCAAGCATAAATCCGTCAGTCACGCCTGGTGGATGTACATTTAAATAACAAATATATGCATGTGGCTGGCGAAATGTTAAAATTCTATGTACAACCTTTAATTTCCCCGCTTCTTGGTCATTATCTTTAAGCTTACGGGCTTGAGCCACTATCACACTTCCAAGTTCACTTCCAGTCGTTCGCGTTGCATAATACCGGTCTCCGTGATTGATTCCTTCGTCATGTGTTCAATTAGCCGCAAATCACACAATATGTTATTTACGATATTTTGCATTTAAATTATATTGCTTGTCCGATAACGTGATGAGTAAACTTTGTTATTACAAGTTATTCCTTTGCCTCGATCAGCTTCGCTACATGCGGGTTGTGTATTTTTCTAAATTGTAACATTTGAAATTATTGAAATAAATGATGATGATAATAACAATAATAATAATTAAAACTTATATATCGCAATTTTCCATGACATACATGATCAAATGCGCTCAAATGATGATGATGATATCGTTACGATTATTTCAACAATTTACTCAAACTTGCATTTAGTTGTACCAGAACGCGATCCCTCAACATAAAAAAAAAAACAATTACCATTACGCAATATTTTAACCAAAATTCAGGAGGCGCTGTCCCGGTTTTTTTAGCAAAACATGCTCAGTTATCTGCAGAATAACTGATTTCGAGCTGATACTGTCGACGTCAGGATGCTTTTTTTTAAATAATTATATTTTGCAATACAAAAAGTACATTACTTGCAAGCTACAACTGGGCATATAATACAATATAAACACTACCTATAATACTACAACTACTAACAAATACTAACGTCACTTACAAAAATGATTACTTAAAATTACCGATTTTACGATTCCAGTTACAGACATATAAATTGATTGGTACCAAAAAAAACATATGACGGTAAAGTAATTCTTGCTTTTAACGACAAAAGCTAAAGGCTTTTAATTTTGAACTACTGTTTCAATATCAAATGAGAGATGAAAGAGGCTCCAGAGACAATTTACGAGACATTAAAGGAGGTTATGAAGGAAGAGAAAAATTCTAAGCAGGGGGCCCTATCTCGTATTCGACAAATCCAGATGAGATATTCTGCAATTAAAAACTGATAGAGATGATAGAGATGGATTTGTTTGTTTTTGAATGCATTGGATCTCAAACCAATTATGATGGATAAAGTAAGGTCCGTATCCGGTATTGTTGCAAATCGTTTGTCATTTATTAATGACAAATTTTGCCAAAAGCACTAAGTGATAGTGCAAAACTAGCCAGAAAAGGTGAGTTAAGTTCTAAGTTCTCTTCAGCTTCACAAAAGGTGCACATGTCGTTATTTTTAATACCCGTTTCCCTTAGAAAATAATTTTTTGCTAGTTACCTAAGTAATAGTTTGAACTGAAAAGTGATTAATGTAGTTATTTTAGTACAATTGACAGGAAGTCAGTAAACCGACTTCCTGTCAATTGTTTCGTCGTTTTCAAGCTCGCAGTCATCAGACCATTTTTCTTGACTTCCGATAGGTCCCGATAGGTCGCTGTTGTTTAATACGAACTAGACTCTCGTAAACTACTTTGTTGGCCTTTTCAGTTTTAAAGAACCGTTCATGAAAATATTCACAGTTTTTGTTCCTACTTAGAAGACAATCTCTATTTAATTGTTTTAGAGATTTTAATGCCGGTATAAGACCTTGAAAAGCAAAAAAATGGATTTCATGCCAAAGCGTTCTATTGCCAGAGGGCACCACTACCAGAGTGCTACTTAATGATGACTTAGTGATTTCAAATTGGCCGAGTGCGTAGCGCGAGGGTGATTCGAAATTACGAGCAGGATTACCCTGAATTGTACGACACGAAGTGGACCGCCTAGAATAGCTGTGCTAACTGCGGGCTACAAAGGCTTTTTCACAGATTGTAAAGAAAAGTCAATGCTGTTGTTGTTAATTGAGTCAATAACAGTATGCGAGAAACTCAGGAATTAAAGATTTAATGCAAGAGCACATACGCTTCTTTCATCTGTATGAAAGTCATTGGACCAGTTAATTTCGGCCATGTTTGTTTTCAATCTGGACCTGTCAACCTGCTCACTTAAGAAATTTTCCTTGATGTTGATTGGCTAGCATGAGCTAGGTAGTTAAAGTTTATTGGTTAATGGCGTGAAGTGCTTAATTTTTATATTTTTTGCTGTTTAACTGTCCGATTTGGCCTTTCCAATTACAAGTGTTTGTAATAGGACGGGTCAAAACGAGCAGTATGGACCTGAAACAGCCAATTAAGCCACATATAAGAACCAATCATATTTGAGCACGTTGTTGTTGACACAATTATAATGATAATAACAATACATTTGTATGACGCAGACTTCCTTGCAATGTTCAGTCGGGCATAAAAAATAACCTTGTACAGCATTGAATATTTAGGGTGGTTAAAATCCAACTTTAAATAGAAATCACAACGCACTAAAACATAACAAAGGAGATTGATATCCACACTCTTGCTAGGGTTCGGGTGCGGTGTATTTTATCGAGATCGGAGTTACCATAGCAACGCAATGACGTCAATGCTGTTTTTATTCACGGTCGATTTTCTTGAAATCAAGAGGTTTTCTTTCTAAACTGGCTACTGTAATTGTAGTTTAGATAGTGTGCCTTGTGTGTAGCGAGTTTAAACAAATTCTATGAGAGCGATTTCGAGAAATCCTCGGCTGAAGTTTTCGACTGTTAACATGAAACAAATCTAATCGAGTCGCTCTAGTATATGTTCGCCGGGCTTACGGGAAGCGCATTTGGAGCGCATGTTATTTTTATACACATGAACCACATTTCCTGAAGAGTTTAACAAAATCGCTTCATTTGATTTCGAAAAATATGAACTTGAATTAGGTGGCTATTTTGCATTTTTGTCAAAACTTGGCTATGTTTTTACACTGAGGCGCATATTAAAAAAAAATTAAAGTGGTCGATGAATTTCTTTGAAACTTGGTGATCCTATAGTTAAATTACTATTTTCAAAGACCTCTCAGTCTCAAGGTTAGTGAAATAACGTGAGATGGTCAAACATTGATATCAAATCGCTGAAATTTTGCTTTCACATTTTCGGCACCTGCTAATTATTTTTGTTGGTCGCTTGTTTGTCTCGTTATGCATGCCCGTTGTTAAGAATTTTCGTACTAGCCTGTGAATTCCAACGCACTATGCGTTTCCGACAACGTGCCCTTCGGAGAACGAAGCCGATTATTCTGCTCTACCAGTATTTCCCAACGCGTGTGTGACGGACGGCTACCGTGCTATTGTTATTTAGATAACACTGATCTACAGATTAGAATAATCGGCTTCGTTCTCCGAAAGCAATGGCGCGTTGTCGGGAAAGCATGGTGCGTTGGAATTCACGCTGGCACGATAGACGCGTTTAAGACTCTAATCAAGACGTACGTGTTCAAAGAAGCTCTTAATTCATAATGAGATACAAATATGACGATTATTAAGACGTTCCTCTTTATATATAGTAGTTTTTACTTAAGTTGTTCAATGTTCTACAAGGTAATTTTATGCACGAATGAACATTTGTAGAGAACTGGAACTAGTTATTATAGAACGATAGGGGACTGGCACTAGAAAAAGGAAGAATGTTATCCAAGATGGCGTGAAACGCTACGAGTGCGTATTAAAAAGTTAGATGCTCTGTTGTAATTTGTCGTTCGTTGGGCGTGTTGACTAGCAAAATTGGCGACCCTGCCAGGACCTAAAACTCGAGGACAATGAAGGACTGTAGGAACCGCTCGCAGCGAACGATTTTGGTATGTTTTTGAGCTTATCTGTGTTTTCTTGGCGACCACGTGCTTTGTAAGTGGCCCGCCATATTTGTCAACCCGTGTGGAGAAGAGCGAAGTACACACTATGGCCGAAGACCTTCAACTTGAAATACAGTCTAACATTTATGCCGCGGGTTGGAGTTCACTCGAGCGAATTGCAGAGTTCTTTAAAGTCGAAATTGAAGGGAAAAGCAAACTCTTCGTGGCGAAACTTATCGTTCAGCAACTCGAGAAAGGAATTGGCAAGTTAAAAGAAGCCGAAGTTGTGCCGTACCTTGAAGATGTGAAAAAGTTGTTGACAGAAAAACCATCTTCTGGCATCAAGGACGAAGGTAAGAGTGGAAAGATTGTTTAAAGTGATTCCAAACCTCCCACTGTAGCGAAGGAAGACTCGGTCCAACAACTGTTGGCGACCAGCGCTTTACGTAGACAATTTAAGATCAGTGGTCAAATCGGGGAGCCTGAGCAGAAAGATAAAATTAGCTTCTCCTCGCTGGCGTGTCAAATTCAAACGGGGTTGGCCCAGGGTTATGCTGAAAATGAAATTGTTGATGGTGTTATTCGTTCGATCACACCTGGTATGGTGCTTAGAAGTTATCTGGAAACTTACAAAGATCTAACATTGGATCGGTTAAAGAAAATTCTCCGTAGCCACTATGGTGCGGAGAATACATCAAGCGCAAAAGAATCACCTCAGGTGTTTTTGATGAATGCCCTAGATCTGAGACAGCAGATTCTGTTTGCATGTAGTGAAGGAGATGATGACACATCCCTACAGTATGACTCTGGGCACGTACAGCGTCTGTTTCTTCGAACAGTAGAAACTGGTTTACAGGATGAAAGTATTCGTGCTAAGATTCGCCCATTCCTGCAGGACCCTAATGTGTTGGATGAAGTGTTACTGCAACAGATGAGTATGGCAACCTCAACAGAAAAGGAGAGAGACAAAAAGCTAAGGAACAATAGCAAGACCAAACCACCAGCGTTATCAGTATCTGCAGTATCTGATGACTCACCTAAAGGAAAGGAAGAAAACAAGAAAAACACCCCTCAGAATGATCTTCTAACAGCTATCAGTGCAATCAAGTCAGAAGTTGAGGCATTGAAAAGTGAGGTCAGAAAGAAGAGCACTGACCAAAGTGTACCCCATGGGAAGTGGCCGGAGAGACGAAGACCACCTTTGTGTTCAAGCTGCCTTGAAAACAAGAAGGAGTATTGCAATCACTATTTTAAGTGTGGGAGCGACTCTCATTTTGCAAGAGGGTGCTGGAAGCAGTTAAACAGGAATCGACTGCTTCCGCGAGATGGGAAACAGTCGTAAATCCACCCAAGTCTCACCAATGTAACAACTGCTGTAAAACTGGAGTCGAGCATGGACAGCTTAAGAGATGTAGTCAGTGTCTTAGTGTATGGTATTGTTCCGCAGAATGTCAGAAAGGACACTGGTCTGAACACAAGGTGTTGGGCCAAGCAATAAGTCATCTCTCTGAGGCAAGTACGAGTAAGTCTAAAGATTTTGTAGACCCAGCCTGTGTTAGCCATTTAACTCCAAGTGAACATGCTAAAGTTATTGGCCTTGTTGGTAAGAAGTGTATGGTAAAGTGCTTCCTCAATGACTGTGAATGTGACTTGTTATGGGACACTGGTGCCCAGGTATCCATAATATCAGTCGAATTACTTCAGCCACACCTAGGACAAGTAGCTATTAGACAGTTGTCAGAGCTCCTGGATACAAATCTAAATTTAACAGCAGTAAATGGGACTAAGGTACCTTACATTGGGTGGGTGGAAGTCAGAGTGAAGTTAACCTCTCTCAGCAGTGATAGTAGTCAAGAAGAACTGTTAGTGCCTTTCCTTGAAACATCAGAAAAGTTAGACTGTCCTATTCTGGGATACAATGTCATTGAAGAGCTGGTAAGCCAGGACCAGAACCCAAAGCCAATTATTTACAAGAGTTTCCCTGGAAAAGATAAGGCAAAATTAGATGCCTTGGTAAACTTTATTCAGAGTTCAAGTTCAGATGCCATTTGTAAAGTGAGAACTGGAAGAAAAGATGTGGTCATACCTAAGGATAGCACAGTTGCTGTCAGTTGTCGTGCAAATACAGAACCTGTGTACAGGCAAACACCAGTGTTGTTTGAGCCAGACAAACTAGTGCAGTTGTTGCCAGAGGGCTTGGAAGTTAATGAGACTTTGTTAAACATCAAACCAGGAAAATCATCCCGTGTACAAGTTGCTGTGTACAATGGTACAGATCATGACATCACGCTTAAGAGCCGCACCTCGTTAGGAGTTCTTCAGGCAGTGAAATCAGTGACTGCAGCAGACGTGAGGCTGAGTGAATGCAGTATCCGGACCGACCAACAACATCTAAGGGAGCACGAGCCTCAAGGGCCAACAAGACCAACTCCTTCTGGGCAACAAGATGGAGAAAGCAAAAACCATCTCCCGGCAGTTGACCTTAGTGGCTTAAACCAAGATCAGCGAATTGTAGCTGAAACAATGCTGAGGGAAGAGTATGAGTCATTCTCACCCAGTGAAGAAGATATTGGTTGCATCCCTGATCTGGAAATGGAGATTAACTTGAAGGATAGCCAGCCAGTGCAGAAGAAGTACACGTCAATCCCTCGACCGTTGTACCCAGAGGTGAAACAGTACATTGAAGACCTTCTGAACCAGAATTTCATCACCATATTCCTCTCCAGTTGTCTGTGTCCGAAGGAAAGATGGGTCTCTGAGACTATGCATCGACTACCGAGAACTTAACCGCAGGACTATTGCTGACAGACATCCTATCCCTAGAGTCCAAGAAACCCTGGATAGTCTTGGTGGAAATAGTTGGTTCAGCGTTCCCGATCAGGGTAAGGCATACCACCAGGGCTTTGTGAGCAAGGAGAGCAGAGCAGCCACAGCATTCATTACACCATGGGGGCTGTACGAATGGATAAGGACCCCATTTGGATTGATGAATGCGCCTGCCAATTTCCAGCGGTGTATGGAACGGTGCTTGGGTGAACTGAGGGACAAAGTGGCCATACCATACCTTGATGACATCATAGTATTTAGCACGACATTTGAAGGACATGTTGAGCACCTGAGAACCGTGTTAAGAAAGTTGCGTGAACATGGAGTGAAGTTGAAGCCGCGTAAATGTAGTTTGTTTAAACGTGAGGTCCAGTTTCTAGGAAGAGTTGTGTCAGGTGATGGTTACCGGATGGACCCAGGGTGTGTTAAGGTTATCGAGAAGTTAAAGGAAGTGTCACCTAGAACTGTTGGTGAAGTCAGACAGCTTGCCGGAGTATTAAGTTACTACCGAAGGTACATTAAGAACTTTGCCAGAATTGCAAAACCAATTTATGATCTCCTAACTAGCACTGGGAAGGATGGTCAACCACCCTCAGAGACACCAACCTGTTGGGGTAGGGAACAGCAACTCGCCCTTCAAGAGTTAGTGAGGCACCTCAGTCATCCACCTGTTATGGCTTACCCAGATTTCTCAAAACCATTCACTCTACACACTGATGCAAGTAAAGACGGTGTTGAGGCAGTGTTGTACCAAAAGCAGGATGGGGTCATGAGAGTAATTGCTCATGCTTCACGAGCACTGTCACCAGCTGAAAAGAAGTACCACCTTCATGCAGGCAAGCTTGAGTTTCTGGCTCTAAAATGGGCAGTGACTGACCATTTCCGTGATTACCTTTATTACTCTCCAGAGTTTACTGTTTTCACGGATAACAACCCCTTGACATACATTCTAACATCAACAAAGCTCAATGCCACAGGTTTGCGGTGGGTTAATGAATTGGCCGATGTCCACTTTGAAATCAAGTCTCGACCAGGAAAAGCCAATGCGGATGCTGACACCCTGTCCCGAATGCCAATCAGCTTTGAGAACTATATGGAAAGTTGTTCAGAAGTAGCTAGTCAAGATGTTCTGGATGCTGTCACTTCCTCTATCCATGAAACTAACACTGTTCAGACCGATTGGTTGTCATCATTTACAGCAGTGCCTGATATCTTAAAGGAAGAGTGTGTTAACATTCCAACTATGCCACATAGTGAAATTATCGCAGCTCAACAAGAAGATCCCACAATCGGTCGTGTTTTGCACTTTATGCAAGTCGGAAGCCGTCCGACCTACCAGGAGAGACAGAAAGAGTCAGCTATTGTACGACAGCTCTTACATGAATGGATCAAACTGAGTAGTATATAGGGTAGTCGACAAATGCCGTTTCGAAGAGGGAGGAGCGTTTAGCTGTTTTACACCCCCCAGCTTTAAGTCCGAACCTCACAAGCTCGGTTCGGTTGAACCTGGGGGCTGTAAAAGAGCTAAACGCTGGGTCCCTCTTCGAAACAGTATTTGTCGACTACCCTATATACTACTTACAACTACGGGGAAGGGGAAGGATACCAATTGGAAACAAGCGAGCCCGCTGTTATACCGCCCAAGCCGCGATGTCTCGAGCAACAAACAAGTGCGCGTGGCTGATGCGGGGCCGGAAAGAAAGTTGCCAACTTTCCGTGGCCATTCAAAGCCTCCCTCCAGAGCTTCGTAAGATGATTCTCAAGGAGTACATCGCGATAAAAATTAAGGAAAAAAGGAAATGGGGTGGGACAAGGTACACGAGAAAATTTTAAAACTGCCATTCTGTGAATTCAAGCAGCAAATTGTGCGAATGATAACTTGTGTTGAATATCCGGACTGTTATTTCGAGAGTTGTTGTTTCCCCTGTTTCGCAAGGGAGGGAACTATTCATAAACCCTCAGTGAGGCCGCCGAAGGAGCCAGAACTTCTCATGGAAGAAGACCTCGATTACAAGAATTTTTTAGAAATATGCTCTTGGAATGGTTACAATTGGCATGAGTGGTTCCTTTTTTGCAGGGCGAATTAGCGGCGCCGAAATCTTTCAGAAATTTCACTGAGCGGCGACGATATAACCTTCCCGTTCGAAGCAAAAGGTTTGTTTTGAAATCTGCGAGTTGCGTGACGTTTTTCTCAGAAGACTGGAACCAAATATTACCCAGGCCCTTGGACGAGCAGTACTGAAAAACATGGAGGACAACTCAAGATTTTTTTGTTTGGGCCGAAAAGAACGAACCAGAACAGAATTTACAAAAAAAAAAACACGCTCAGTCAACGCGCTGTAAGTTATTTTTTCACCACAGAAGCTGCCGAAGTGAAGCGAGAAGGAGGAAACGAGAAAATAGCAAGATTTGATCGCAGCGTTCGGTCGATCGTAACATGAAATATTCCTTGAACAAGGGACTCAATCGAGCCTGTTTAAGTTTCCTCTGCTTCTCGCATGGTTTCAACGACTTGATATGTTATCTGTCTGACCTCTTTCTGCCAAAAGGGTGTAGAAAGTTCCATGAAAAGAAAGCAAATCGCGTGGAAAAGCACAAGCATTTTGGCCTTCAGAAGTACTGTTGGGATATAATTTATTCAGCCAAGCTCTAAATATAGCTCAAGCATGACATCATCTCGCCTCCCAAAGCGCATGCGTATGTGTGCTGCGAAATTTAGGCAAAGGACAGAGAGCTACACCACAAGTGAAAGGGGAGGTGAACGGATCAATGTATATAGCTTGCTGTATTGTACTATTTATCAGCGAGCAAATGAAGGTGCTTTTGGATGTGAGGGTGGCCACCTCTGATTCCTAATGCGGCACGTACAGGCGCTTGTCAGGGGTATGGGGTGAGACCGTCCACGGTGACAACTCCGGATGAACCCGCCCGGGCCCAGTGGAGACTGGGGGGTGCTCAGAGGTCTCTCGGGATCTCAAACCTCGTTCCCGGAGGTAAAACGGGCGACAGCCGCCTTGTCAGCGGCGGGAAGTCCTAGCCGGGGCTAGGCAAGAACAGCCAACGAGCAGCCCCAGACAGCGCTTTTGCCCTTTTGTGTGACCTGTCACGCAACGTCACGCGTGAGGGTAACGCGGTGTAACGCAATCATCTGTTTTTTATAAGACAAAGAGATAGTTTTGTGTTTTTTCGCTCAAAATTTAGTTCAAAGTTGTGCTTTAATCCACAAGTTTTTTTCTATATTCTTCCCGAACCTGGTTCCGAACCTGGTTTCTTATCTGGCTGGATTGGATTTGTTTGTATTTGCGCAAAGTTTGAGCGTAAAGTCTCTTTAAGTTGGCGATATTTCTGCATTTCACGTGTGATCAGTTGAAACTCCGTGTCAGAAACCCGATCATTATTCAGAGCTTGTGAGACAGAGCAGTTTATCGAGTCACGTTTTGCAATAACCAGAGAATGGATTCTCGAGTGCTTATTAACTTTGCGTTCAAGCTTCTTGTTGACAACGGACAGGCTAGTGGAAACTGCGCCAGATAAAGCTGCTATCCCGGCAACAGGCGCGCCGATAACAATTCCAACACCAGTGCGTGATGTTGCAACAGCCCCAGAAGACAGAGCTGCCGTGATAGCGCCAAGGCCAACCACGGAATAGTGAAGCGCTTTCCGGGCTTTTTTATATTTTTTCAAGACAAGCCTGTAATGCTCAACCTCAGCAGATATTTCTTTTTCAATTTTACTTATCTCAGTTACCCGGAAATTCTCGGCATTCATCGTTTCGGGAAGGCTTGGATAGATTCTTCTTTCATTCTCGGCAGGCGGCGCGCTTGGAGGTAACAGATTTGCCGAAGACATTGTGTATATAAAGAAATTTAATTTAACTCTAATTCAAAAAGAAGCGGGAAGCCCTTGAAATCAAAGAGTTCGCCATTTCATCTTTCACGCTAATGGTGATGCTATTTATAAACTCGTCTGTAGAGCAGTCTCGCAAAACCTGTTGCGGAGAACCCTGGTAGCTCACCTTTTCATAAGGCTTCCCTTTCACATCAAACAAGGCTAAAACATCTGACCTTTTGCCATTGAACAGATTCCGTTCTGTGTCGATCAAATCACAATGAATGAAATAGGTCGTTGGAGTTGTAAGCCTTTTTACGAATGTTATAAAGTTCAACTTCCGCCCAATACCAAGCAAACCAGCTAAATCCCGATCAAGTTCTATCGGTTTTAACCCAAAATTTTTTATTACAAGCTGGCCAGCAGGTTGATTTATTTCTGTTTCCAACTTATAGCTATATTTTGCGAACAGACCGTCTATTTCTTTTGCCAAGCTTTCTAAATTATAATGGCCTGGGGTTATTTTACTAACTGACAAAGCTCTATCTTTGTTTTTATCTCCCAAGGAGCCTGAACCTTCTTTTTTCAAAGTGTCCCAGCTGTTGTATAAACTGCAAGATATGAGTTTCATGAAATGTACTTTCGGTATCGGCTCTTCAAAATAGATAGTCCCTCCGTTCTCTTGCGTGACAATAGTTAGAACAACCATTTTATATTCAACAAATAAAATTGTGTTCAAATACAATGCCGAATGTGTGGAAAAATCCCGAGCTTGTGATAGAAGCGGCAGTCGCCAAGGAAAAGGCATGGAAAAATTTTTTAAACCATTTTCCAAAAGCTGACAAAAGCCGGTTCATTTCGCAAGAAAGAATCGACGAGAAAAACCACGCAACCGCCGAGATGTTTTTCAAAGAAAGCGAAGGCTCGTTACAAAGCGTCTTCGGCTCAGACAGAAAATACTGGAGTGCGGAAATGAAACAAGCGCTTGGTTTGGGAGACAGCGGGGGTTTTCCTTATCAATTGTCGCCACTTGGTTCAAAAGTTTCCTTGCCCATCCCTGCAGTACCTTTCGACGGAGAAGCGCTAAGCTTGAAGAAAATATTCAACGCCGAAAGCCAAATCTACGTCACGCCTGACCAATATTTCACGACAAAATTCCGAGAAATATTCCAAAAAACCAAACTCAGGCACACTTCTGGAGCCAAATCAAAACACTGGTTAGGAGGGCCTGACATGAAATATTGGCCGCAACAGCTCAACTTCGCGGTTTTCTGCGCGACACAGGGGTGCGGTGTTTCTCGCGAAATCTTTGACAGCGGGATGAATCTCCCCCCGCAGATAAGAGCTTTCTACAAATTCCACGTGTATTTCACGGTCAGGCGCATTTTGTACCAGCTAGGAGGTATTCAGAGCATAAGCGCTTTGCCCGAAGACCCGACGTTCAGCCAAATGAACAATCATTATGACGTCGCTTCGTACAAAAGGCTATGCAGCGAGTTCGGCATTGACCCGTCGAGCGATTTTCGCTTCACGCACGGGGCAAACCACGGCCTGGGAAGTGTTTACATCCATATGTCAGGCGCGTCGAAAACTGACTATAAATACCCGGGATGGAACAAATTCAGCGATGAAGGTGGGAAAGCGATTCAAGGGGACTTGATTTATTACATCGAGCCGGGGGCCGCTTCTGATACCCAATCGGACTGGTTCGCGCCAAACACAGCATCAGGTTTGACGCAGGTGGGCTTGTCGAGAATCAACCGGTCAATCGAGGCTTTCGTTTACTGCATCCTGGGTGCGCAAGTCAACGTCCGCAGCAGCATTCTCGGCTCTGGCGGCAGGGCGAGAGAAGCTCAGAGCGAGTTCCTGGTGCTGATGGAAGACGCGATCAGACAGCCCGACCTGGCCAAGAGCGTGCAAAGGTACCAGCTCGCGGTGGATCAAGCGAAGGTCAGGCTCAATCTTGCTGTAGCCCCTATGGCCTGGCTTATGCCCGCGCAAATGATAATCAATACCGAAAACACGATCGGTTACAACAACAAGCTGAAACAGGCGGTCTCCGGGATGAAACTTGGGGTAAACAACGAGGTAAACCCGGAGACAAAAAAAGCTGCGCTCAAATTAATGGCAGGTGGCCCATCAAAGATTAACCCTCCCAACAGCCATCCGTCCAACCCGATACACAAAGCCGTAACAGCCGAATCAAGGAAACCAGCTTCGCCCGAAACTCAGCAAGCACAGCCAACGGCAGAAAAAATAGAGCCCGAGGCTCCAGATAAAACATCGCAACATGAAATAAACAAAACAGCTGTCATTGTCGGTGTAGTAGGATTATCGGCTTTGCTGTTCATGGCTTGGCGGTAAAGTTAACGCTGCTTCTTAAGAAATTGTTCTAACAAAAAGGCCACCACGGCAAGAATAAGCAGCCAGGTGTGCTCGGCCAGAAACCCGATGACTTGGCCGGCGGCTTTGAAAAGAAAGCTCACAATCGAGCCAATCAACCCGGGCAATATGGAAGCGAATTTTTTACCGAGCTCTTTTAGCCCATTTCCCAAAGCCTTACCGGCGGCTTTCAAACCTCTGGTGAGGACCCCGATGACAGCTCCGATTGTGGTCCCGGCAGCAATAAATATTGCCGTTAGCGTAACCCCATATTTTTTGAAGATGTCTTTCACTCTTTCCCAAAGAGTCTTCTCTCCAGTGGCTTCTCTCCCGATTTCTTCAAGCCGGGCATCAATTCGGCGGATCTCTTTGTCACGCCATTCCACTCGTTCTTCTGCCGCATCTTTTTCGTAAGGCGCCGCGTCTTTATCGTCCATAATCTCAAGGTCTTTTTTCTGCGCCTTTTCCAGTTCTTCTTTATCAATTTGTAGAAGTTTCATTTCTTTTTCCATGTATTCATTTCTCGCACCAAGTATTGCTTGGTACTCTTTTTCTTCTTCGTTCAGTTTTTTTGTTTCTTGATCGATAGCTGAAATTTTTTCTTCTGCTTCTTGTTTTCGTTCGGGGGTAAAATCTTTTTCTTCATTATCCAACAACTTACTGAATTCAAACTTCCTTCTCTGCTCAAAGGCTTCTTTTCGTTTTTTTATTGCTTTGAGAGCGACGCGCGCAGCTTCTTTTTCTTTTTCTGCTACATCTACCGCTTGCGAATCTTCCAGCACCTGAATATCTTCCTCCAACATTGATCTATCTTCTGCCGCTTGAACACTTCCCTCATAAGCGCTTCTTGCCTTTTGATGTTGTGTTTCAAGACTTCCCAATTCTCTTTTCTGTTTGTCAATTTCCTCTTGTGAACCTTCTTCATTTTCAAGATCTTCGATCTGTTGTTGTTTCTTTCTCATGTCTTCTCTTATTTCATCCATTTCCTTTTTAATTTTTTCTTTCTGCGAAGCCTCGTATTGTTTCTCTTTGAGCTCTTTTCGTTTTTCATATACCGTTTGTTGAACCTTCTCGTATTTGGAAGGCCCGAGAGCCTTTTTTATTTCTTTCGGAAGGTTTGGATTAATCTGATCTTTCCCCGTTCTCCTGTTTTTGGTAAACAGGTCATACGTCTTTTTGCCAGCTCCAAACATTTTGACTTGGATCTTTCCCTTCGAGCTGTATGAAACCTCAAGCTCGCTTGAGCTCATGTCCTCGAAGAGATCTTTTGTAGCGAGCCCACGCTTGTTCACTCAGGGCCTGAGCTCTGGTGAAAGGGGTTTCCGCATAAGAAGTTTCAGGCAACCCGCTTTTTTCGTGCTGCATTGTCTGCATTGGAATTTCTTTTTTACCATTTGGTGTAGATGCATTTTCTGGGAAGAAAGGAGTCGTTTCGGTGGCATCTCTACCGTCATTGTCGTCATCATCGTCCAAACCGTATGGGTCATAAGCAGGGTTTTCAAAGCTTGTTCCTTTGTCTTCCGCCATAGCAATATATTTCAAGCCTGTTATTTTTTAAATTAGAAAATAATCGCTGGGATATTAATACAATGTCAGTTCCACAGAACCTTCGCCCTTCGCACAACGAAAAGACATTACACGCCATGAAGGCCGAGCGCGCAGTGAAGCGAATCACCTTTGACCGCACTGAAGCCAGCCCCGGCGAGACGCTGTATGTTTCAGTGCCCAAGCTGAACGAGAACGAGGTTCTGGTGCCGGGCTCTCTAGCGCTTCTCTTTGACATCGACCTTTCTGGAAAGCACGCCAACAACTTCCTTGTCCAGAACGTCACGCGGGCGCTAGTTGACAAGCTGGTCGTGAAGTTTGGAGGCACTATCCTGCAAGACACGGTTGGATATGACATCTACAAAATCTTTGAAGACCTTTTCCTTTCGCAGGAAAAGCGAGACGACATGATTCTCGAAGGGATTCAGAGCGAGGATCCATGCAAGATCCGCTCAGGCGCGGGAGACAAGAAAACCTCGGGCGTCGACGCTGAAAACAAGCTGAACGAGATATTCGTAAAAAAGTACCGCGTCAGGCTTGACCATCAGATCTTATCCGACCACGGCATTTTATACCCCCAGGCCCTTTACAACGACCTCACGTTCGAAGTAACCCTTGCACCAGCTTCGCAGGTGGTCAAAGACTGAAAAAACCGAACTGAAATATAAGCTGACCAACATTCAGCTCGAGTACAAAATGATACGCAGCAAGACTCTGGCAGACGAAGCAAAGAGCGTTTACTCTAGCGGAAAAGAGTTCGCCTATGACCACGTGACTCGTTCCAAAGTGGTGACTTTCAAAAAAGGAACTGATACGAGGGTCAACATCAAAGTCGACGCCCAAAGAAGGTCACTAAAAGCCATCCTCCTACTGTTCATGGAGCCGTATGATGGGGGCGCCAGAGATTCAGAAAAATACGTCTTCCCGGATCTGACGAAAGTCAGCGTCACGATCAACGGCTCGCCCAACATGCTTTACAACGACGGCATCGAAGGCAAGGACATGTGGGAAGAGGCCGAACGCTTCTTTGTGAAAGAAAAAATAAAACCGAGCACATGAATTTCACAAAATTTTACACCGATGATAAGTTCGGGCTTGTGATTGATATGCGCTCCATGGCGGATCAGTCGATGCACGGCAGCGGCACGCGAATTGTGAACAGTACAGACGGTGTCCAGCCGGAAATTGAGCGGAAAGCCGAAGGTTCAGGTAACGTGAACTGCCATGTATTCGTCGTCTCCGACTCCCAGATCAACATTATGAACAGTCAGCTGGAATCTGTGCAGTATTGAATATGGACCCAAGTAAGATACCCTTCAACGCTCTCATTGTGGGGCCGACGAATTCAGACAAATCAAGGTTTGTGGCAGACCAGATCTACGGCCCTTTCCGCTTCAAGTTCGACTACATCGTGCGACGTTCACGCACAACAAGTCGACCTCCCACAGAATTGGTGAAAATGATCCAAGAATGGATGTGATAGTATGCGAGCAGCACGAGGTGGAAATGTAGTTGAAGATCGTGAGATGGATTTTCGCAGGCGCCAACACGCTCATAATCCTCGATGACTGCGCAGCCTCCAAAGACGTGAAAGGGCGCACTGGCGAGCTGGTGAATCTTGCCTTTTCTGCTCGACATATGGGCATCAGCGTTTGGCTGCTGACCCAGAAGATGACCGGCATAACATCTTCCTTCCGGGAGAACGTGGCGGCGATCGTTCTCTTTTACACCCCCTCGGCCAGGACCACGAAAGCCATCTTCGATGATTACGCCGGCGAACTCTCCCCGGATGAGTACAAAGGTCTGGTTTCAAAGCTGAAAGAGCGAAAGTTCTCTTATCTTGTGTTCTCGCTTCGCCACCCCTACGGGGTAAAGTTATTTTGAATAAAAAAATGAGAACTGTATATATTGTTGCACAATGGCTGAAGAAGAAGCCGCGTTTGCAGAAGTTATGAACCTTCTTCAAACCGAGCCCGAGCCGTCGAGTGTTCCAGCCGGAGGTATACTGCCAACCTCAGCCGGACCTGACATTCCCGCTCTTCGCGAGCAGCTGGCCGTGCTGGTGTCCACAGGCAAAGCCAAAGAGGCCATCGGAGTTCAGTTAACCCACGAGCAGGTGAAGCGCCTGAGCGACAAAGAGGTCGAGAAATACACCAAACGCTACGAGACATACGTGGGCTCAAAGACAACAGAAAGTTTGATCGACAGCTTCATTTTTCTTGTAACCAAAGCGGTCGGAATGTCCCTTAACATCAAAGACATCGACGCTTACCAAAAAGATCTCAGAAACGACTACATCATAAACAAAGAGCTCTCCAATCTGGCCGGAAGCCTTGCTTTGAAGTGCGGCCGGCTTCTTGCTGCGGCAAACGCGATTCTTATCACCACGAAACATGTTGATTTTAACTCACATTTGGAGAGAAGGGACGAAGCAAAGTTGGAAGAAATTCCTCAACAGCAATCCTCAACGCCCGCTGAGTGATTGCAGAACGACAGCAGAGAATTTCTAAACATTATTATATTTGCTCCGCATACGCATTTGTTTCAGAATGTCTACCGAACAATCCGAGAGCGCACCTCAGGTCGAGACCTAGACATCACCTGCCGGCGATATCACACAGCAAGCGACAACTCCAACTGCAACTACACAGAGAGTAAAAAATCCCAAGCGTGTGGCTGCTGGCAAATAGGTTGCTGAAAGAACGAGGCAGGCCCGGGAGCAACAGAAGAAAGCAGCAGACGCTTATCTCGCGGGAAAAAACAAGGCGAAATCCGCCACAGCTGCTCCCGAGCCAGCCCCGACTACAGAAGGCGAAAGCCCAAAGAGCAGCGGAGAAAAAAATAGCGGCCTCAGCACCACCCAATGGCTTGCTGTTGGCAGCATAGTCGTTTCACTGGTCGGGATTTATTACAAACGTGAAGAGCTCAAGGCCATGGCCAAGGCCGCATTCAACAAAAAAAAACGCTGGTGACCGCCCCTGAGCCCGAGCGTGTTGAGCTCCCACCTGCTCTCGCGACACAGCCAAAAGGTTTTAAAAAAATGATTTAAACTTTCGAGTGTAATCTATATCACGATGCCAGGACTTAACGTTCAACAGAAGATTATCACTTTCGCCACCTCTTTTGGTGTCACGTATATGTTGTTAGGCTTAAGCAAAAATGTTCTTATCGCAACATTCAAATTTTTGAATGCAGCTTTTGACAATAAGGACGGAGAAGAAATAAGACAAAGAAAAATAGAAGAAGAAGTAAGAAGAAGAATAGGAGAAATACTAAGAAGAAGAGAAGAAGTAGAAGAAGAAGAAGAAGAAGAAGAAGAGGAAGCGGAAAAAAAGACATTAATTTATTTTAAACTTTTGTTATTTTCCTTATATCAAACGCACCATGTCCGACAACAAGCTTGTGAAGACCGTCATTGACGCCGCAACTCTCACGGGATTAGCCGCGGCCATCGGCTGGGCCGCAAAAAAGGTTGTGAAAGAGAATTTCACTTCTGATCCCGGCAGCAGCCCGATGAATTACGTGCAGTTCACCGCCGTCATGGCGGGTAGCATTGCGCTCAAAAAGTACCTCGAGGACCAAAAAATCCTTCCCGCCAGCGTTTAGAAAAAAAAAACATTATAATAACGCAATGGCGCGTTCTTATTTCCCCATCAAAGTCCTCGGTTGTGCTGTTATTTTATTGCATACAAGATAAGCTGTTATACCGCTGATGCCTTAACTTTTCCTTGGCGTGGTGTTTATGAAGATTCCGATTATCAAGACTCCGATTTTGAGGATCTTGATACTGAGAACTTTCCATTACCGGAGAAATGCCCTACACCTCCTCCCCACGACCCCCGCCGCCTTACGACGACAATTAAAAAAAGATTTACAAGATATACAATGGAGAGCATCGCGATCATGATTGGCGGGGCTGTATTGAACGCCACGGCTTTTATCGGAGGCAATTATATAGCGAGAGCGCTTGGCGGCGACGACAAAGCTGCACTTGAAGAAAAAAAAGCGCCATGACAGCTCTCGAGGCGTACCAAGCGGCTTACGCAAAATACACGCGCGACCGAACCCATCTTCTCGACTGGATTGCGACCAACGCGCAAATAAAGGCGGAGGCCAAGCAGAACTTCACCAACACTGACTATGCCTTCAAACTCTACAACCAGGCGCATCCCGGCGAACAAACGATACCCCCCAAAGAGCCCAAGTTCTCAGATTTCTATCAACCAAGCGAGCAGCAGAAAAACGGTGAACTCATGCTCGTGGGCGCCGGGGCGCTCGCTCTGGGCTACGCGGCCTTCCGGTTCCTTTAAACTTTTTTACGCCTTACTTATAGTGTAACGCTATGGACGCCAAACTCGCAAAGATATACTACGGCCCCGGGGGCTATTGGAAAGGTATTGCCGCGATAAAAAAAATTAGCCGAAGCCGCCAAGGTACCTGAAGAAACCGCAAAAAAGTGGCTGATCAGGCAAGCGCTCTGGCAGATATTCCTCGCCGCGCCGAAGCGAATTCCTCGGCCGAAATTCGACGTTCCCACACCCAACTCGGTCCACCAGGCGGACCTTCTTTTTCTGCCGCACGACAAGCTCCCTCGTGGCCGCAAAGTTTACAAATGTGCGCTGACCGTTGTCGACGTGGCTAGCCGCTACAAAGAGGCCGAACCCCTGACTTCGAAGAATTCTGATGAGGTCGCCCAGGCCTTTCAGAAGATTTACAAGCGCTCGCCTCTCAAATGGCCTGAAATGCTGCAAGTTGACCCCGGGCGCGAATTCATGGGCACTGTGACAAAAGAGATAGAAAAACACAAAACATATACCCGGCGCGGGCGCGTTGACATTCACCGTGACCAGGCCATTGTCGAACGTTTCAACCGCACCCTGGCGGAGCGCTTGTTCGGGCACCAGCACGCCGTGGAAATGCGACTCCCTGAGGGCCAGCGGTCCACTGCTTGGGTCAAAAGACTTCCTGAAGTTATTTCAGTTTTGAACAACGAGGTCACACGCCTTATCGGCAAGAAACCCTCCGTTGCCATCAAAGAAAAATCTGTTTATGCAAGGTCATCGACATCTTATTCAAGGCCTGTTGGAAAAAGCGAAAAAATTCTCCCCACCCTTGTCCAAGTTCGTTATCTCTACCAGCCCGGCGAGCTTGAAGGCGGTGTAAAAAGAGCCACGGATCCAATCTGGTCTTTGAAAGTTTACAGCATTGAAAGGTCTTTCACCAAACCGGATCAACCCGTTCTCTACTATCTGCGCGACGGTCCCAAGCGCGGCTTCGTGCATGAAGAGTTGCTCGTTGTCCCTCCAAACACACAGTTACCCCCTGAGCAACTTTGAAGCTTCGGCATCTACCTCTCTAAGCTCATCTTTCGTGAATGAAGGCAATATATCCATGTTGATGTACCCGACGCTGCCGGGCATTTTTCATTTTGAAGAAAACGAAATCCATTATATCTCGCCATGTCAGCCGTTGTGCCTATCGAGGATTTTCTTTACTGGGCCATTGAGTTTTCCGCGAAAGAAAAAGAAAAGAGCCACGACGAAGAAGTCAAGTATTTTGCAGAGCGTTTCCATGAATTTGTTCTCGACCACAAAAAAGAACTTTTCATTATTGGTGAGGCGGCCACGGAGTATCAAAACGCTCGAGAACAATACAAGAACGAGCCCATAAAACACTATCGACCGGATCGTGGACAGCTCGCGAGATGACAAGATCGATCTCGTAAATTTTATGAACTGGCTAACACCCTCCCCTCCAAACACGCCTTCGGCTGACGCGAACTAAATGTGAAACTCGATCGGTTCGGTGTGTATCCCATCGGGCAGCACCCACCGCTTGTCGTAATAAGCACTCAGCTCCAGCTTCTGCTGTTCGTAAGTGACCATCTGCCCGTCCCGCATCCTGAAACCTCTGTTGGTTGCCATATCTTTGCTGCCTTCCAGCGCTTCCTCGAACCGCTGCCATGCCAGCTCGTTCTGCGTTTTCGACATCCCCTTCGTGCTGAACTTCTTTTTTTCGCCCCCCTCTCCAGCGTCGGCGAAATAGCACTTCGAGCAGAGCGCGATCATCCGGCTGCCCTCGTACTCAAGCTTGAAGAGACCCGGGGTGCGCCCGCTCCACTTGTCCCAAGCCAGCCACTTATTCTTTTCTACATCAAATTCTGCTTTCAACTCTGGCCGGACAATGTCTTCGAGCCGCTCGCCGGAGACTGCCATGTAGTTGCTGTCCGTGTCCATCTGGATGAGCTCGAAATCTCCTCTGTCAATAAACTTGTCGAGAAAGTCGTAGTAGAATTCCAGCATCCGCAGCTTCGCCAGCTGATAGACAGCGATTCCAATCTGGAACGGCCGTCTGATTGTAATCCGAGGCTTACGGCTTTCCAGCTCGTAGGCCTGCCCGATCTCGTCGAGGTATTCGAAATACGCGCTCCGCAGCGCTCTGTCGACAACCTTCTCGTCTTTCGTGTATATCACGTTCGTTTGCCGCTCCAGCGCTTCGATCAGTTTCCCGTAAGCGCTGTTTCCGAGCAGTTTTAACACTTCAGCGAGCAGCGCCTTGCTGCTGTCCGCGTCTCCTGTCCGGCGGGCCTCCGTCACCTGATCCACGAACCAGGTGAAGATCTTGCCCGGTTGGTAGTTGATTGTTCTGTAAACCTTCGTGACAACCGCCCCGTGGTTCACGTTCCACAGCAGCAGAGGGGCGTACACCAGCATCCGTTCTGCGGACAGCGCCCCCACAAGCTTTCTCCCGTCTCCGCGCTGTCTGCCTGTTCTCGCCAAGTACTCTTCCATATGTTTCGGCACAGCTTTGGGGGGAACCCGTTTGTTGTAGAAGAAGGGACAGATCTCCGCAAACTTTGGGCGCAAGGGGTTCGGAATCTCTATGTCGACTTCGGCGAATCCGAACCACTCCCCGGCTTTCAACCGGCGAATCAGAACCACCGCCGCCTCCGCTTGGAACTCGGCGTCGTAGTGCTTGACACTTTCCATCCCGCAAGGCATTTCTCTGAGCATGGCCGCAGGGTAAAGAGCGTTGGCGTCGAGACCGAGAATCTTTTTGCAAAGACGCGGTTCCTCGATTTGGTGAGACCTTATCCGTGTCACCCCAACCTCGTGCCGTCTTGTGAAAACCAGGCCCGGCCCCCCGACAACAGCTTCTTTGAGCATTTCGTAAGCCTCTCTGCCCGGGCTGTAAAGGTCTGCGCCGCGCTCGACCGCCCCGCGGAGCAAATAATGCAAACTCACCCCTGGCATGCTCACCACGTCTTTCAGAATGTCGATACCCTTTTCGGTGTAAAAGTTTCTCATCTTTTCGAGCGCCTCGAGGCCGGGAGCCACATCAAGATTGTTGTAGTAACGCAGCCAGTCTGCGAAGGTCCGCATCCCCTTTTCTTTGAACACGCGCTGGCACCCCTCCCACTCTTCCCGCGTGAGAACGTATCCACCCTTTAGCTTCGAATACCAGGCCTCGTATTTCGGGATCCCGGGGAAATCAAGCTTTTCGGGCGCGTCGAACCATTCATAGGGAAACCAGGATTTCACCGACGTGCTTCCGTAGGCTTTCACCCATTTGTCGTAGCTCGTGCCCGGGCCAAGGTAGTTGATGATATCAAGGAAACGGGCCCCCAGGTAAGCAGGAACATAGTTTTGTTCCCCTTCTTGGCCACTTTGACTTTGATACACTTTGATACTTCGGCAAGAGTGCTGGCGAAGTGGTTTTGGATCAGATTCAGGTCGTAAGATCCGGAGTTGAACCCCACGACAGGAACCTGGTTGCACCATTCGTAGATTTTTTGCTGATGATCTTTTGGCAGCAGGTGCATGTCTTCTGGCACAAACTCCGCTAGCACCTTGTCCTGGATGTTTTTCTCGCGTCTCTCCAGCTCTTTCATGAACTTGCGGACCAGCTTCGCGGGGTTTCTTTCGCAGATGTGGGTGGGCTCCCTTTCGAGAGTGTCCCCAACGCTCACGGAGATTGGCACGTGCGCGTTTTCTATCGTTAACGTTCCTGTCGGCTCTTTCCGATAGTTTTTGTCGCCATACGCCTCGAAATCATACAAGATCGCGTGCGGGTAAGTTTTCGTTTGCTTTCTCGGGAGTTCCCCCTTAAGAGGCCCAACTTCCTCAATTACTTCGTAGGCGATCTTCCTCAGAAACGCTGTACGGTTCAGAGTGGCTTGATACAGTTGTTCGGGGGTTTTACCGTTATTGGCAATTCTTTGTTCTCGATAGCGCGGGAAACATTTTGGGCATCCGTGGAAGGGGCAGCCGTGGTATTGGAACACCGTTCTCGTTTCGTGGTTGTAACCGTCAACAGGAGAGGCCTTCATTGTTCCGCCTTCTCGCGGAAGCCATCTCTCGCCCCCATGCCCGCACATTGCGTGGTGGATGTGGATGCCCCGTTTCTTCGCTTCTCGCTCCAGCCACAGCAGCGCTTGTCTGGATGCTGTGCTATTTGGGTACATCACTCTCTCGAAAGCTGTCTGCGGGGCTTCCACTTTTGTCCCCGGGCAAAAGATTACCGTTTTTCCCGCGCTGCAGGTTTGGTGATGCCGCTTGAGACTGCAAGCTTGTGTGAATCTCTGCCCGCAATGAGTGCATGCATAGGTTTTCGCCAGCTTTGCGATGTCTTTTATCAAGAAAGCGTGGCCTTCGTAGACACCTATCGTCAAAATGTTTTTGAGTTTGGGGTTCGGGTTAATTCTGAGGTGCCAAACCACTTTACCGTCTTCCAGACGCTCAGGCTCGTAGGCGCGAATTCCAAGCCAAGATGAGACGGGTGAGCCCTCATTCAGATGTGCTTCGACCTTTTCCAACTCGTCAAGAGACGTTTTTGCAAAGTTCTCTGGAATGGCGTTGAGTTTGTAGAAACTCTAGGCGAGACTTCGGGCTTCTTTTGTGCAACGGTCTGTGCGAACCCCTCGGTGCACAGCGATGCACCGCCTTAGGCACAGGTTGTCGTTATACGTGTCCAACGCCGCCATCGCCCGGCTATGGGCAAGGTTGCGCAGCCAGTCAGGCAAAGGCCCTGTTCCCACCAAAGGCTGCCTGTCAATCACAACCTTCAGGTCAACGTTGAAAAAGGCTTCAAACACCCACTTTGTGTTGGGCCTTTCAACTCTTTCAAGGTCAAGACGCAGTTCTTCCTGGCGGCTAAGCCATTATTCCGCATCTTTCATTTTGTTGCACCAAGCGGAGCCCTTGGGGTTTGAGTAGTACACAATCACCGTTCCATCCTCAAGGTTGCGCAACTGATACGCGAAAACGTGTCTCAGATAAAACGACGTGCTTACTCTTTCGCGTATCCTCGCCATAAATTTTGGTCCGAAATTTCTCCCCAGACCTTTGATGAAGCGCCATCGAATGAAACGCCGGCCTGTACTCTCTTCCCCTTCATACTCTGCATCGTCGAACAGATCCAGAAGCTCCTTCTGGTAGTCTGTCACTGTTCGGGTTTTCCGCGCAGGGAAGGGGTCGTACTCCCTCAGAAGCCTTTGCGCTTTTCTCGACTTTCTTTGCCGTGGAGGGGGTCTTGGCTGGTAAGGCTTTGGGAGTAAGGGGTTTTGCAAACTCTTCTGCGTTTCCTGGGAAATTGGTTCATCCAGCGCGTTCTGGACAACCTTTCTTGCCGCTGGCGCGTTTTCTGCAAGAAGTTGCTCCAAATACTGCAATGTCGCTGGATCGATTTTTGCAAGTTCTCCTTCCAGTCTTTCTTCATACCTTTGGTTGTTGGAAGCCATAGTTCCTTGTTGTATAACAAAAGGATTCATTTCTCCAATTGGGTTGACATCATCTCTTGCAAAACGAGTTCAAAAATTATCTTTGCTTTTTTGCGCTTGCGGATAAGCCGCTGTTTTAGCGTGTTTCCGCCGCATGGGTTGCATAGGCGGTAATCGCGCAGAAGCCCGACTCCGCAGCCTGTACACGGTTCTGGTATTTTCATTCCTTTCTTTAGCTGGTAGTTGTGCTGCCTGCAATACACGCCGACACAGCGCTTCCCGCAGCTTTCTTTCCGGCCCCGCATCAGCCACGCGCACTTGTTTGTTGCTCGAGACATCGCGGCTCGAACGGTATAACAGCGGGCTCGCTTGTTTCCAATTGGTATCCTTCCCCTTCCCCGTAGTTGTAAGTAGTATATAGGGTAGTCGACAAATACTGTTTCGAAGAGGGACCCAGCGTTTAGCTGTTTTACAGCCCCCAGGTTCAACCGAACCGAGCTTGTGAGGTTCGGACTTAAAGCTGGGGGGTGTAAGACAGCTAAACGCTCCTCCCTCTTCGAAACGGTATTTGTCGACTACCCTATATACTACTAACTGTTCATTACTGAAGATGGAATTCTTTGCCACAAATCTGGATCTAGAGACCGAATGGTCTCACCCAAGAAATACCACAAAAAGGTGTATGAAGAACTACACGAAAACATGGGGAACCTGGGTGCAGACAGAGTAGTGGAACTAGCTAGAGAACGTTTCTATTGGCCGTTTAAGAGAGCAGACATTACCCATTATGTCACGAAAGTGTGCCATTGCCCGAAGCAACGAAAACCTGCAACTCACGTTAAGGCACCACTTCAACCTATTGTTTCTACAGCACCTTTCCAACTTGTTTCCATGGATTTTGTTCATCTCGAACCAAGCACGGGCGGATACCAGTATATATTGGTGATCATGGATCACTACACCAGATTTGCTCAAGCGTATCCTACCCGTGATAAGTCTGCGAAGACTGCTGCTGATAAATTATATAATGACCTTATCATGAGATTTGGATTCCCAGAAACCATCCATCATGACCAGGGTGGAGAATTCGAAAACAAGCTCTTCTACAACATTGAGAAACTGAGTGGGATTAAACATTTACGGACAACACCCTATCACCCGCAGGGTAATGGGCAGGTCGAAAGGTTCAACCGGAAGCTTTTATCCATGCTGAGAGCCTTACCGGAGAAACAGAAATCCCGCTGGCGTGACCATCTCAATAAGGTAGTTCATGCATACAACTGTACCCGTCATGACTCTACTGGATTTTTACCCTTCTATCTACTGTTTGGTAGAAACCCGAGACTACCTATTGACTTAATGTTTGGCTTGAAACCTCCAGAGGGATTTTCTACATATCCTGAATATGTCAGAAATTGGCGACGAGCAATGAAAGAAGCTTATGATTTGGCCTCTGCCCATGCAGAGAAAAGTGCAGACGTGGGGGAACAACAGTATGACAAGAAAGTCAGACACACTGCGCTGTGTGAAGGAGATCGTGTTCTTGTACGAAACATGACTGAGCGTGGTGGCCCGGGAAAGCTACGACCTTACTGGGAGCAAGAAATCTATCTTGTAACTCAGAAGAGGAAGGATATGCCAGTTTATAAAGTAAAGCCAGAGAGTGGAAATGGAAGGTCAAAAGTTCTCCATCGCAACATGCTATTACCATGTTCTTACTTGCCAGTTGAAACCCCACTTAAGTCATCAAAGAGCCGCCGTACAGTATCTAGGAGGGCCAACAGACAGCAGGCTTCACAAGGAGAAACAACCGGAACTACTGATGAGGACATTCTTAGCCTCACACCTGATAAGCTCCAAGAACTTTACGAGTCTACAAGAAATCAATATGAGGATCATTGTGGCATTGTTCCAGAGTCACATGTAGTTGAAGAGGACATTGACCCTTGTCAAGTTGATAGCCCAGACTCAGAGGGAGAAGAAGAAGACCCAGAGCAACCAGTTGGTACAGTAGATGATGAGGCTGCAGATAGCTTACCCCTTAGACAGTCACAACGCATGAGCAGGCTACCTCTTAGGATGACCTATGATGTAATGGGACAATTCTCCTTTCAAACCAGTTCTACAGTAGGAGTTCAAGGCGTCACAGTATCGTGCCCACAGCAGTTGTGGCAACCTGTCACAGTATCATGGATGCTACAACCTGTTCTGCAGCCCTATAGCTATTTTGCACCTCTTCCAGTATCATCACAGCCGATGTACCCTGTGCCTATGTGGTGTTACTAGCAGGCCCTTAGAAATTAACGTG
>NC_138153.1:23623064-23650564 GCF_964199315.1 Orbicella franksi
CAACCATAAAACTTATAGATACAAGATTTAAGTTGCTGGGTAATTACTTTACTTTGGAACCCTAAAAATGGTAAAACAATGAAGATTTCTCTCTTGGGAACTGTAGTGATAGGGTCTTTAGCTTTGTTTTGATGTCTATTCACTACATCGTTCATGTTGTACGTGATGATACCACGGGGATAACCATTGCGTGCCAATAGCTTCCTGAGATCATCCAAGGCAGACTTTAATGATGAAGACGATGAACAGATGCGAAGACAGCGATAAGTAAGGGTGCGGATGAGGTTTATCTTGTACTTGCGAGGTGTGAAGGAGTCCCATTTCGTGTAAAGGCCAGTGAAAGTTTTCTTACGGTAAATGGATGTTGAGAATGAATTGTTATGGCGTTTGACAAGAACATCAAGGAATGGAAGTTCGTGATATCCAAGCTTGTTTCTGTGAACTGTACCGATAACGCGTACTCGATTGAGATATAATAGTATCTGATTGACAAAGGCATATTTAAAATTTTAGTTCGAGAAAGTGCTTTGTTTGAGGGTAACGAAGTAGAAATTTTTGGGAGATAATTGAGAATGGTTTGTTGTGGGAACCGACTAAAGGTATGCAAGATAAAAAAGTACCGATTTTCTCAGAATAAAGATCGTGGTAAACTGGTGAAAATGCTTTTTGTTTTTCTCTCGGGGGCTCGCAAAATTTACACCAAAATCGGCACTCTTCCAGATGCTTGTGTCTATATATTGAAAGATTACACAAGGAATACATCACTCTTATTTCTTGAAGTTATTAAAGTTGTCAAATTTACTTAAAACAAACTCCAATTTTTGATGAATTTTTATACTACTTGCTAGAAACAAGGATCGGAAAAGCATTCTGATGCATTAATTTAGCCAACGAAACTATATTCAGATTAAAAACAAGCATCCCAACTAAACATTAAGCGAAAAGAATTTGTGGGTAGATGAAACAGCAAACTCTAGGAGCGATAAGAAACAGGTCTCTTGAGTAAAATGAGAGCCCTTTTGACTTTTCGTGTCAATGAAAAAGTAAGCAGACAGCTTTTAAAACCTGCCATTTCTTTGCCTCAAAATGTATAATTTTACCCCAAAGCATCTTTTAAATAAAAATAACCAGTTTTTTTTTAATTCGGAGTTGTGTAGCTGCCCTTTCAGTTGAATTTCTAAGTCCATTCCGGAAACAATAAGAAAGTGTTTATGACACTTTGTAAATCAGGCTATTTTGTATTCTTGACGAAGAATTCCATGAGTTCTGTATGAAATTTAAACACCACAAACAGCAGGTATCCCCTCCCCCCTTCCCCCAACAGCACCCTCACTTTTTGCACCTTGTTGCCGCGAAATGGAGATAAGTACTCTCGTATTAGGCCCTTTGGAGTAACGACAAAAAAATATTGATATGCATAGTAATACGCTGTTTAGCGATCGTCGTTAGACAAATAAAGGGTCGGGTAATCGTAGGTTCAGTCTTGTCACAAAGTAGCAAAAACAGATGGACTTCCTTGGTGCATCACAAATGTAAACTGCTAACAAAATTATGGCTAAAACAAATTAATTAAAGCAGAAAATGTTTAATCTCTCAAACTACAGTAGTAAAAACAGTGCAAATTGAAATAAAGAAAGTAACTTTCCTTGCACACTGCTGGCCGTATGTAAAAGAATACACGCATATAACACCCTAAGAAATCGATGAATATCTAAATGCAGCTACGGTTAAGTTATAAGCCGGGTCATTCGTGTAACTCTGCAACTGGCTCCATCAAATCCTTAAAACAATTGTACTGATGCAAGTAAAGCCACAGAGAATGTGGCAGCAGGTCGGTAAATGATTCTTAACATCTTTGAAGAAAATTACGTTCCAAACTATCAAAGGCCTTCCGGAAGTCAATGAAGATCAACAAACCGACAACATGACATGACAACATGACATGTCAACATGACATGACAACATGACATGACAACATGACATGACAACATGACATGACAACATAACATGACAACATGACATGACAACATGACATGACAACATGACATGACAACATGACATGACAACATGACATGACAACATGACATGACAACATGACATGACAACATGACATGTCAACATGACATGACAACATGACATGACAACATGACATGACAACATGACATGACAACATGACATGACAACATGACATGACAACATGACATGACAACATGACATGACAACATGACATGACAACATGACATGACAACATGACATGTCAACATGACATGACAACATGACTTGACAACATGACATGACAACATGACATGACAACATGACATGACAACATGACATGACAACATGACATGACAACATGACATGACAACATGACATGACAACATGACATGACAACATGACATGACAACATGACATGACAACATGACATGACAACATGACATGACAACATGACATGACAACATGACATGACAACATGACATGTCAACATGACATGACAACATGACATGACAACATGACATGACAACATGACATGACAACATGACATGACAACATGACATGACAACATGACATGTCAACATGACATGACAACATGACATGACATGACAACATGACATGACAACATGACATGACAACATGACATGTCAACATGACATGACAACATGACATGACAACATGACATGACAACATGACATGTCAACATGACATGACAACATGACATGACAACATGACATGACAACATGACATGTCAACATGACATGTCAACATGACATGACAACATGACATGACAACATGACATGTCAACATGACATGACAACATGACATGACAACATGACATGACAACATGACATGTCAACATGACATGTCAACATGACATGACAACATGACATGACAACATGACATGTCAACATGACATGACAACATGACATGTCAACATGACATGACAACATGACATGACAACATGACATGACAACATGACATGACAACATGACATGACAACATGACATGACAACATGACATGACAACATGACATGACAACATGACATGTCAACATGACATGACAACATGACATGACAACATGACATGACAACATGACATGTCAACATGACATGTCAACATGACATGACAACATGACATGACAACATGACATGTCAACATGACATGACAACATGACATGACAACATGACATGACAACATGACATGTCAACATGACATGTCAACATGACATGACAACATGACATGACAACATGACATGTCAACATGACATGACAACATGACATGTCAACATGACATGACAACATGACATGACAACATGACATGACAACATGACATGACAACATGACATGACAACATGACATGACAACATGACATGACAACATGACATGACAACATGACATGACAACATGACATGTCAACATGACATGACAACATGACATGTCAACATGACATGACAACATGACATGTCAACATGACATGTCAACATGACATGTCAACATGACATGACAACATGACATGTCAACATGACATGTCAACATGACATGACAACATGACATTTCAACATGACATGACAACATGACATGACAACATGACATGTCAACATGACATGTCAACATGACATGACAACATGACAATCAACATGACATGACAACATGACATGACAACATGACATGACAACATGACATGACAACATGACATGACAACATGACATGTCAACATGACATGACAACATGACATGACAACATGACAATCAACATGACATGACAACATGACATGACAACATGACATGACAACATGACATGACAACATGACATGACAACATGACAATCAACATGACCTTGGTCATGTATCCGTTACAACAGCAAGGTCGGCGAGGTCAAAGAATTCAAACAAGAGGCCTCCGGAAGACGATCGTGTTTAGCAGCTCGTAGCTTTTTTTTCTTGGCTAGAGAATTTGATGATTTCCGCACGCTTTCTTTCTTTGTGGAGTCCGCATGCAAGGTACATGGAAGCTTATGGGCCCATTAACCGATCTTTTCGAGCCGTTGCTAGGGAAAATTTATTCTCATATAACCTCGTCATTTTTAGTCACTTCAGAGTTATTTCATGTGTTTTTTAAAACTTGTTCATTATCAGCAACACTAGTGATGACGTCATCAGGCCACGCCCATGGTCATGTGACTAATACTGAAAAAACGCAAAGGCTCCCAGGCAAATTACTTTATCGGAATTTTTTTCATTGATTTAATATTTTAATTTAAATCCTCATTACGCTATGCATCGATTTTGTTTCATTTCTGAAAGGTCAGATTTGGAGAGAATTTCAAAATATTAAAAAGTTCGTAATTTTCTGAAAAAAGCATGATTTTGAAAAACGAATGCATAGCTATGTTTCTAACGTTGGCTTTAATCGAAATCCGTCAAAAAAGGCTGGATTTAAGGAAAAACCGCGTTTCCTTTAACATTTAAAGAAACCGGAAGTGCGCCCGATATATATTGGAAGTTACCCTATCAGCGCGTGCGCAATTTACACTACCAGCACACTTCGGTAAGATCAAACAAAGCCGCACGGAGTTAGTTTTTCTCTTTGTATTGCTCTTGTTTTTCTGTCTTTCTCTTATTTTGTCTTTGCTTGTACCTTTTTTACTTTGCATTTTGTGAAACACAAAGAAAAACATCTAAAATGTGAGCGAATTTGGAAGTTATTGAATTATTTTTATTTTCTGCGCTCGGGCTGACGCAAGTAACCGGAAGTGAAATTTCACCTCGTAAGCAACGCGCGCGAGCGCGCGCATAAATCGATTAATGGGCCTTTAAGGTCATTCCCCAGTATTGCATTGCGCATCCTTACTGCGCATAATTTATGGCGTCATTAGCGCGCGTTCGTGCACGCGCACATTAAAAACATGGCGGATTTGCCTTGATATTGAGTTCTGTCAGTTGAAAAATGGCTGTAGCTCACTAACGAACTCGGGCAACCAGAACTTTTTTCTAGTCATTTTAATCAACTAATCATTAGCTTTGCGTGAGAAAAGACTGATCTGATTTCTATGTTTGAAAATTGATTAAACAAGAGAAATAGCAGCTGCACTGTAGTCTTCTCTATTTTACACTTTGATAGCCGTGGCAAGCAATTTGGTTCCAATATTTTAACCAGGGTTGAGCTGTCTGTCAAAATCGAACTTAAAAAGTTTATTTGTGTCCGAAACAAATATTGACTGTAGTTTGAGGCGTGTTTTCATGAGTCTGGGCTCACAAAGAGTTTACAATAACTTGGAATGCGTTCTTGTAATAAGCATTAAATAACGCTTAAATGGGACATTTTCAATGTCTCACTGCTCCTCAACGAGCATGGGCATCCCCCTTTTTTATTTTATAATTTAAGTTCTCATATGATAAATATTCATTGGACAAAGTTTGAACAAAAATCTATTGGCAGTTTTATTTCAGGGGAATTACCTTAAGTTCTTGTTAAGTTTTGGCCTCATTATATTTCTGTATTGTTTTATTTTGTACATATATGCACATCGAAATTCTGGCTGTGATCAGAAGTTTGAAACCCGTCATTTAATTTGTAAGCTTATTTTAAAATACTTCCAGCACTAAATTTGAATTGTCTTATATTTTAATTTTGTCGTCGTTCACACTTAATTTCTTCTAAATTCCATGCAGCTCGACCAGAATGAAAATTTCTTCACAGATGGTATATGCAAGTCAACCTACATGTACGATAGAGTACATAGAAGCTACTCTGAAGTATTTTAGTGATGGATGGACAAATTAAGTCCAAGAGACTGTGAAGATCTACTTTTTGCGAGAGAGATGTGCTGTGCAATCATGTCAAACTAGCCATGTCAAACATGCATGTTGGCTGGTGTGTAGAGTTTATTTTTGCTTCTAGAAATGAGAGATTTAAACAAACTGAAATCAAAACTTGAAATAATTATGAATAAGAGAAATTATGAAAGTGAAGTATGATCATCGCAGTAAATTTTCCAATTTAAGCAACTGGAAAGAAGAAGCCTGAAAAAAATCAGGGCTTCAACGGGATTCGAACCCGTGACCTCCGCGATACCGGTGCGATGCTCTACCAACTGAGCTATGAAGCCACACATTGGGAGCAAGGTCAATTAATTGAGTAGAGGCTTCTTCTTTCCAGTTGCTTAAATTGGAAAAAATTTACTGCGATGATCATACTTCACTTTCATCTACTACCGCAGTTCAAATATGAATTATTTCATATATACTTCACAAGAGAAATTATGCTTGAAACTTGTCTACATAGGTATGTTTTGCAAAAATCTGTTAGAAGAGATATATCTGCAATCCTTTTGAATATTAACTGCATTGCTAGTGAGATTGGCACAAACAATTACCAAGATATACAGAAACAAAATACCGTGATTTGTGTTTCGAAGAAAGAAAATTACTGTTATTTTTCTTCAATCTTGCATACAGGACAAAATGAAGTACCCTTATAATTGGATTGCATCAAGCTGGGGAGCTACTCTGTATAGTTGACTAAACTAAAAGGTGCACATTTTGTCATTTTTTGCTAGTTATCTTATTTTATTGATTGGCAGGAACAATATGGAAAACTATCTAACGCTAATCACATATTAGCTCCACCAATAGAAACTCAATAGACCGTATTCGTAAATGGCTGCCACATTCTTTTGTTGTTTAAGAGTAAAAATTCTTTTGAATTATCAACTCAAAAACGAGGTTAGCTGGGCTAATTTTAAAACTTACAAAACAATTTTTAATTGCAGCCATTCATGAATAGGGTCTGTAAGAAACCAGCCATAAGCGCCCAGGCAGCTTCCCATCGGAACAGCTCAATTTCGTAAGCCACACATTGTACGCATTGCGTACCTATTTGCTTTTAAATAATACTCTCAAGTAGAATATTGCAATTTAGTAGTTGGTTTGAAAGAATTAGTTTTTGTTTCTGTAAGTAGTTTATTGTAGGTAATGTACAGTGATTAGTTTACTCTAGGTATTACATGTACACATTAATTATTTTATTCTATGTAACGTACTGTACGTAGTTTATTGTAATTAACGCACAGTAGGTAAGTTAATTGTAAGTATTGTATTGTAAGTAGTTTATTGAAATTATACATTGTAAGTGAGCTTTTTTCAAATAAAAAATATAAATTACAAAAAAAAAAACTATAACCTAACGCAAAACGTAAGAACGTAATGTGTATGCAGTCAGATAACAAAACTATTTCAAGGAGTGTTTAATTTAATTTCATATCGTGTTCATAATTAAGCGCTTCATTACAAAATCGCAAACCCAGTACATCTTCCCCCAAATTGAAAGTTTTGCCTTTATTAGTAATTTCGTCCTGTCACCACAACCACGCACCAGAAACAAAAATGTACCAAGCTCTCAGCTGACCCAACAGGAATTATTTTTCTAAAAATAGATTATATATTCTTGGGCATCTGCATATTCACTACATTTGTGCTTCATAGCTTTTTTTCTGACTCAGGAACATTGCAGAGATATTGGAATGTTAAGATCACTGTTTTATATCCTTCATAATCGTAGAGCGGTCGGGAAAATTGTCGGCTAATTGTCGGGAATAAAACTTGTGACGTCACTGTCGGTGAACTCAAGAAATGCCGAAAATTTGAAACTATTTTGGTTTCAAGTTCAACTTCGGAGGAAAACCACTCAAAATCAAAAGTTAGCACTTTCAAGCTTCCCCAGAACCCAAGACTTAAAAGAGAATGGCTTATAAAAATGAAAGAGAATGCTTCATGCCCTCGAAGCATTCGTGCGTTTGTGTAACACTTTACCGAAGACAGCTTCGAACAAAATCTTGTAGTAAGGAGTTTGTTGGGACCCTCTTTCAAGCTTCGTCAACTTGTAGTCAAGAAAGACGCGGTACCGACGATTTTTAACTTCACTATGGAACGTTCCAAGCCGGCAATTGGACAAAAAACAAGCGAATAATGCTCGCCGAAAGCGGGCGAACTCCTCCGCCATTTCCCAAGTAAAATAAGGTTTGTATTTAGATCCAAAACCTTCCCCACGAAAGATTCACTAACGCAGAAACGCAGTAATGTTGAAGACAACAATGACGTCACAAAGCAGAGTCTCAGTTCCATTCCTTTCATTACAGTGCGCGGTCATTTTGGAAACGTTTTCGTGAAGCCATCGGCTGTCTTTGTACTTTTAACTTTTTGACTCCTTTTCACGGCTCAGAAAGAACAATTCCGGCATAAGTTTCCTTTTGCATGTTTTTATTAACATTTCGTCGCTATAGAATGGCTGAAGAAAAGATGTCTAAATTTTGGGTAGCAGACACTCGGTCACGCTGCCAGCCACGCACAAAACAAGTCTTCTAAGTAGACACCGATTGGTCCACCTACATACAATCAACGACAATACACATTTTTAACCTGGCGTAAGTGGACACCGCTAAATGGACACCGAGTGATAGTATCCCTGTAATTTTAACTTCTCACTGCAAAATGTCTCCTCTTAAGACTTTCACTTAATCTGGCACAGGCCACATACAGCTAACACCTCATCAACTTCATTTCTAACCTCGAACCGGTGGACACATCGTTCTAGTGGACACACCTGAATTGGTCGCAGTGAAGGGTCGTGAACGCACATTGCCAGAAGATTCCACCCACACAGAGCAATCAAGATTTAGCTTTTCTGTATCTAAGATGTATAATAGGCCACGTTCGATATATCAATATTCTAACATGGCTCCGAGGCTATCGGGTAAAAACAGCAGCCATAATCGGGACGGGCCGGAGACCGTAAGTCTTGGGATCCGCGCGCACCTATAATCTGGGACAATTTTTTCTATTTTTGGAACAAATTACGCCATCCTGACGTCATATACCCGCGCGGATCCACGTACATGTCGGGGGCTCTCGCGTGGATGTTGTCACGTTGCGTGATCAAATGATGAGAGTTGCGAGATTCTCTTGCAGCTTTTTAACAGCGATGGCAGGGAATAAGGCAGGGAATAAGAACCAGGGCTCTTATATGTAGTTTTATGTTCTGAGCTAATGGAAAAGGTGAGTTTTTCAGGGTCGAAAACAAGACTTCAATTTTGCGCTGTGAATGAATAATATCTGCTCGCGCTAGTGGCATGAGTAAGATTTTGCGTTTGTTCTGTAAAGAAAAGTTATGCAAGAAAACTCTTTACTCTGGTATCCAGTTAATTTGTGAGTTTCCCAAACAATTCCTAACCATAACCAAACCCTGTTTTTTGGTAGTTTATTATTGTTTCTGTTTGTTTGGCGAGTTGGCAAATGTTTTTGAAAGGAAAGTCTGACGCGTACAAGTAGCCATTTGCATAGTGCAGCGCGTGCACTTTAAGTCCGAGTCGGTGTTTTCAGCAAATCTTGACAAAGATTTCTTTCGTTGTCTTTTGTGCTGAGATCCTGCAACTATTTTCACCAACGCCAAAAGCCTACTAACGTCATGTGTGTTGTTGCAGCGGAACACAACTTGGTCAGTGATATAAAGCGGGACGTAACTAAATTCGACACTGTCTTTAATACTTCACTCAAACTGGAGCAGCTTACGACGAAAATACTGAACCAAATTCCAACAGACATGAACGTATTATGATCTGTGGGTGAGAAGCATCAAACATTTCGGGAATTTTGGACGCCATTTCCCCGCGCTACATCCTCAAAAATCCTCGCAGCGTGTACGCGCGTGTGCCGCACATGATGGCGCAATTTCTTCTAAAAATAGAAAAATTGTCCCATATCATAGGGACAGCACCAATACTAGAAATGGCGCGCGCTTACGGTGTCCGTCCCCGATTATGGCTCCTGGTCAAAATTATAAATTTTTAAGTTTCTTTTGTCTCTCAGTTCCCAAAAGAGACTTGGATACAAAGAAAACAACACCAAATATAGAAGTTTGTCCTGAAAGCCTCGGAGCCATGTCAGAATATTGATATATCGAACCTGGCCTATTGTCCCTCTTCTGATCAACGATAAAGTTCTAACCTTAACATACCTTTCCTTAAAAGGTAAAGACACCCAACTATGGTAAAAAGAACTGAAAGAAAAAGGTGATACATCTCTCCTCTGCTTCACTCTCCACAGACACGATATAAATAGCTGTGCTGCACTTTGTGAAACCTTAACGTGTTTCCACGTGTTCAGTAATTTCGAAATAAAACTGTCGTTAGTTTTGACCATGTTCGATTCTGATTACCGTAGCACTTAAGTTCTGGCCAAACGGGAAATATTTGGTGACCAAACATTATCAAACACAAGATTGCTTGGTGTCAAAACATGTTGATGTTTGAAACCCTAGCCAAACGGTTATCAAACACGACCAAACAAGGTGGCCAAACGGTAAAATGTTTGGCCACCAATGCAAACAATGTTTAAGGGTGCGAACTTTGAATGCGTTTAGCTGTCCTTAAGCCGGTAGGACACGAGCAGGTTTCTCTTGACAAGTTTTCAGTTGCCTAGTTTTGTTGGTCTGTATGACGCACTGCAAACGTTTCCGTGGAAAAGTTTAATTACTTCTGAAAACAGCATCGCCAGTTTTACTGTTGTTTTCAAACAATCATGGCGAAATTGTGCACTCCTCACACAAACTTGCCAAAGCCAACCATCTTGTTCGCGTTAGACTGACTAATCAGTGCACTGATTTTCTCTTCGCCTGTTTTCTTCCTCCTCACTGATCAGCAGGTTCTGAAACAAATCTTCCAGATCATTCGTGTTTCCCTCCCCTGGCTCGTTGCCCTCCGCAGGCTCCGGGGGAGGTGGGTCATCAAACCACCGTAGACCACGTGTAATCAGGTCTTGAATAGTTCTCGTACGATCTTCTATTCCTTCGATCTCCTTGTGCATCATAAGCTCTCGGGAAATCCGCATCGCCTTGTCAAGTTCATCTTTGGCTAATAAAACAACAATTGTTTGACTGATTCAGCACTTTTTATACGTTTTCTATTTTTAACAAGCCAAAACTGATTCATAGCGAAAAATACTTATTGAGATTAATAAAATGTAAAGCTTTCAGCATGAGCATACAAATATCTGGCAAACTTTTTTCGGCTCTCAGTTAATTGTTATACAAATTAACGACATATATTTCCCCCGAACAAGTGTTTTTAAACTTTACTGCTAAATGCGATAAAGCGACTGCTTGACCTCGAAATGATTACGAGCATATACAACCGTGACAACAAATGCAGTGCCGGTTTCATGCAGCGCACAGACACAGGACCCTTACGGATTTTGATTGGCTTAGCGATCATGCTACATGCTGAATCTGGTACGTGGGCACTTTCTCTCTAAAAAGCAATTGATAAAAATGTAATTTTTCGATACTGTCACGCTCGTACTCAGGCCGAAAAAAATGGCCCAACTCCCACGAGTCTCAGGTAGCTTTGTGGTAGAGTATTCGATAGCCATTATTTAGTTTCGACTCCTGTCGGAATTTTTTAGAAGTATACGTTTGACGGTATAGGAAAATTACGTCCTCATTATTTCTACACTTAAAAAATTCACCATCTTATCATTTCACTCTAAAATAGATCAATGTTTCACTTAAGACAATACGACTGAAAAAACGGAACCATCTTGGCATGTTTCAAATGAGAGCTAAGTTCGATTCTCTGCCGGTAAACTTCACCGAACTTTTAAACTAATGGCGGGTAAAACAAATTGCGGGCACTTGCGGAAGGCACTTTTCAAGCGGTTTAATTATAGCTGTGCAATTTTTGTTTCACTCCAACAAAATACCCGTCAAAACACTCCAAAAGTAAGACAACAGTTTACTTTCTTGTGACAAAAAATATACCCCGGATTACCTCTTTGGAAATCCAGATTCCTCTCTCCCTCCGATACGCCTAACCCTCTCCTAGTCGCCCTTCGGATGAAGTAGTCTGTCTTCCCGATTAGGAACGTGGCTTTCAATCTCTTGGGACATTGAGAAAGTAGATTCCTCTCTACTTTCTGGATAGCAATGCCTGCTTTGGCAATGTTAACTTCAGAGACTTCTTTACTGTTAAGAAAGTGAAGAATAGTTTGATATTGAATGTCTTGTCCTTTGCAGCTTCGGCTATGCTATATAAAGTGAAAACCAGTGGCCGGTTAACGCTATTTAACTGTGGTTTTTACCTCGCTTCTTTCAGAGGTGTTTTTGCCGAGCTAAAGGTGAAGAACTTGCTGAGTGAAAACTTAATGAGAAAAACGGATTGCTAGTTTCACTGGAATCAAAGTTTACACTAGCCTTTGTTTAGCTAATCGCGCTTTGAACAACGTTAACTGAGGATTAACCTAAGAATTTGCTTTTCTTGTTTAGGGGAAAGTGGGGAAGAAAGAACAGACTTGTTAACTTTTCCTGACCTGTCTCTTCACTTTGTCGCAGATATATAAGCCAATTGTAATATTACAGATTCATATTATCTTGTAACAGACCTTATGTGTCTTTTGGCGCAAAGGAGACCGATAACAGGTAACATATTATCTTATAAAGACAGCTGTATATTAGTTGAGCACGCCAACCCAACAAGAACAATTCTCCTGGCATCAGAGGTCAGTAATGTTGTAAGCACCACTTGGTTAACTCAAAAGGGGTCGTAAACGAACAACACACCTCTGCAAAAAGAGTGAGTAACTGAATTCCCAGTTTCATGAGAACAATTTTAAGTCATGTTGGACATTTCAATATAAAATGAGTGATAGAAATTTTACACAACCTTTCGATGTCATCATGACATCATTATCAAGTGACAAGAAAATAACGGTTCAACAGTGTTATATATGCGGTGAGAGGTGTGATTGTTCATTAACATATTTGTTCAAACAAACAGTTTCGCGCGGATGGAATCCGATTGCGTGTTCAGGCTAGGTTTCTTCTTTCTAATAAACAGCATTTCGTAAATCAAACAATCCAGTTTTCCGTTGCATTTCTTTAGGACGGAAAAATTATTGGCAAGGTCGTCGATGTTACAAAGGCCGTGATCGTTCTTTAAATGCTTTCCGATTGCGGAGAACCTGTGTTCATCAATACGTTGGTGCAAATGCCGGCTGGTATACCCGACATACTCTGCATCGCACAGATCACCTTGGTAATTGTACACTACGCATTGTTGATTTATTAGAGGTGGTTTTGGTTCACGCATCTTGAGATCTTCACAGATTTTGCGACTCTTGAATACTGGTTGAAGAGTGTGATCGATTTTCTTGGTCAGGTCAGATAGTTGTTTTTTCACGGCATCGGCCGACGTTTGATCTTTAAATGGCAATACCACTCGGTGAACAGTACATGTATCTTCGTTGACGGGTAGTTGAGGTGGCACGAGTAGACTACGAGTAGTCCCTCTTTCGCTTAGTCCGTCGTGCGTGACGCGAAAGAAATTCGCGAGAAAAACATGGCCGCGCGATATCCTCCTTTCGCGCGCTCCTCGCCTCCAGGATTTCGCGCAGCCTTTTTTTTCTCGCGGTTTTCTTTCGCGTCACGCACGACGGACTAAGCGAAAGAGGGACTAATCGTAGTCTACTCGTGCCAGTGAGGTGACAAAGTGAGAAATGATGGAGTTGATTAGGCTTTCGGGGCACTTGAGGTTCGTAAACATCAGCTTCAAGCGATCACATTCAGTCACGAAAGACTCCCATGTGGACGACAGGTGAAAAGCACGGTTTAACATGGTTTTAATGAGCGATTTCTTGAAGCTTTTGTCCACATGGCTTTGGTGATGGAGTAGTAGGCCGGTATTTGTTGGCTTCCGGTAAACACTGGTTTCCAGTTTGTGACCTTTCTTAAGTATTTCCATGCCAATAAATGGTAGCTTGTTGTCAGGTATACCAGCCGGCATTTGCACCAATTTCTATCGCTCATTTTTATTTTGAAATGGTTATCGAAATTTAATCTCATTCGAATGTTGGACATTGTCACAGTAAATTAGAAATGTTGGCACAGTGACACTGGACAAGGACTTCAGTCAGGTTTGAGATATAAGATGTCAATTGAGCTAATCGCGCTCTTTCGTGGTTTGCAATTTGGTGAACACCGTTTAAAGTAACTGTCTGGTTGCTAATTTCACATTCATGTTTGCACATACCGTAAATCAGGAAATCTCGCGCGGGAAGTCTTTAAAAAATACATGATCATCCTGTTGTAGCCCCTTATAACACATCTCATGCTGTCGTTTTCTTTCTGCTGCGACCAAATTTCCGCAACTTCCTCAAACAGTCGCTCGGCCTTTCGCTCTTCGTCGGCTGTTAAGCCAACAGCAGCTGATTTCTCCGCCAACAGGGCTGCTGCATTGTACCTGTTCACTGCGTTTTCTTCACTTAGAAAAGCGGGCTCCAGACACTGAAACCAAAACATTTTTCGCAACAGTTTGAGAAGTTCACCATCTTGTCATGCGTCAGTCAACCAACAGTTTAAGCGTTGTAAAGGTTTTAGTCGTCTAATGTCAGAAAAAAAAGGTGCTGCTTCAAAAATATAAAATGACGCAAAAGTTTTTCTGTCGTTAAACTGTCACGGAGACTGCATGCGGGAACCCAGCTTGTGACATCAGTCTATTTTATTCCTGTGCTACATGTGAGCTATTTGAGTCAACAACCTAACCTTACATTTTTTTAATTAAGTGATTACAGCCACACTGCATAGTCCTTCCTTCTTCATAGGTTTCATCTTGCTTTCAGCCATGATTTCTTGTGGATCAGGTAGAAGAAAGTCACAGAGGTGAATCACGTGCCCTTTTGGCCGCACCCTCTTCAAGGACAATTTCGAAGGGAAAATAGCGCCTTTTTTTCAAAGCAAAAATACCATCGTTCGATAATTTTAGACACGAGGCATAATAAGCATAGAATCGCTTTCATAAGCACCGAGAGAAGAAAAGAAGAAAAAAAATCTATTTTTAGTAAATTTTTCCTCATTTTATCTTTTGCTTGCCCTTGATGTGAGATTTCAAATTCGCCAAATTAAAGAGATAACTCTCAACCAATATTAATAATTACTAATTAGTTACACTTTTATTTGCCTCTATCTGTTTTTGATGGAGTCGCACATGTATGTTATGGTTTTACCTCTGAGGACTTGTCCATATACTCGTTGGCCAAGTCAAATTCCTTGGTTTGTCGGTAAACAGCAGAGATGATGTAAAATGCTCTCGTAGGAAGAAACGGCCAGTTGCCCGAGTTGAGGTGAGTTGCGCGTTCACAGACATCTCTACACTTTGCCAAACAGTCTTCCTTCCTGTTTTGTATGTAGTAAAGTTTTGCTACCTTCAAAAGAAAAATCATAGGAACAATGCATGATACACTAGTTGATGAGTTTAAGGTGGCTCAAAACAGTTTCCAGCACTAAGATTTTGATGGGTCGTTGTAACCACTCTTTATCACTTGATGTTACAATCATGGTATCAAAAATTTGCCCAATCTTTGGTGAACACGTTGTTATCATTCGTGATACAATAGGTTACCACAGCAGCAGTATGACCTCCCAAAAACACTTTTAATTACAGCTTTAGGGGCTTGTATTCAAAAAAGGCACGGTGAATTTTTTTTATATTATCAACTTTTAATAAGCATGACAAGACGAAACTTTTGGCAAAGTTTAAAAAACTTCTGTAGGTAGGGTTCAGAGCCACCTTAAATTTTCGAAAATTTCGCGTCTAATTTCAAGTCAAATGACATATACTCACTTATTTTCCATTTGAGTAGCGGAGGTATTCAGTAACGAAAGTTCTAAAACTTCTCTAATTTTCTTTCTTTTTCTTTCCTTGCTTTAAAAATCCGGGTGTATTTATCGGTAAGTTAATCATGTGACTAGGATTTCACTGTCTCAAGTGCGAAGATTTAGACAGACTTAACAAAAAGGTTCTGTACTTCTGTCCTTTGTCAAGTTATAAAGGGAATAAATCACAGCTCAGGCTAAATAGTGATAAGAAACTTTTAATGCCGAGTTGGCACTCGCACACTACCAAAGTATATCCGTTGCACGAGGTTCTGCTCGTCACGTGAGTGCCTGATCACATGATGTGGTCACGCTTGTCACGTCACATCCCCTTCCCTTACAAAATTAGCAAGAACAAAAACAATAGGGTCCAACAATAAACTAAAGCTATTTCAAGTGTTTCAAGTCAATGTTCAAGTGTTCAAGTCATAATCTTCAAGCCATGCTGGGGCACGTCTGGCTCTCTCTGAGCGTCTGGGCTGGAAAGCAGGTATGGGATGTTCGTTGACCGGGACAGATTCTGTGGCGGGGATTGAATCATTCACTTCAATCTCAGGGGTCTGGGTGTGGATCTGTCCTGGCAGGAACTCTGGTAAATCTGGTGGCTTGCTTTCATTCTCAGCTTGATGAGGCTCATCGATGGGGCTGCATGGTTCTGGTGACGGCTCCATAGTAGACCGCAGCTGGCGGCGGTTTCTACGGAAGCGCCGTCCTTCCACCTCAACTTCGTACGACCGTCGGGCAAGAGGGCGCGTGCAGTGGCCTAAGCTCCATTTCTTCTTTGTAGAGTGCAATTCTAGCTTCACCTCTTTCAGGAACAAAAAGAAAGGCTATTGTCATCTCCACACCCAGACCCCTGAGATTGAAGTGAATGATTCAATCCCCGCCACAGAATCTGTCCCGGTCAACGAAGATCCCACTCCTGACACCATGTCAAGTTATAAAGGGAATAAATCACAGCTCAGGCTAAATAGTGATAAGAAACTTTTAATGCCGAGTTGGCACTCGCACACTACCAAAGTATATCCGTTGCACGAGGTTCTGCTCGTCACGTGAGTGCCTGATCACATGATGTGGTCACGCTTGTCACTTGTGAGCCCCTCAACATTGTGACTCTATCAGCTCGCCTCGCTCGTCATAGTATGGCTGAGCAGCAGGAGGGCAATTTTTCTTTTCGGGCCAGCCTTGCTTGATCACTCGGATTAGTTCCTGGATATCAGCATCTTCAGCGACTCGCTGTCGGAAGACATCTCGCTTCGGAGGTTCAACTCGAATATACTCTTCGTGATTCACCATCTCGAGTGCACGAATCTCACAAAACTCGGTCTGAGCCCCATCAGTGGTCTCCAGATATGCACGACTCAAGGCATGTGCAATGTGCATGAGTGTTCCTTTCTTGTATTGAACTTCTAGATTGTACTTTTGTAGGGCCAGGCGCATTCGCTGCAGGCGCTTGGGTGATTTGTGAATTCCCTTCTTGAACACAGACTTCAATGGCTCATGGTCAGTCTCGACAGTGATTTTGTCTCGCCCATAGAGGTATTGGTCGAACTTGTCACATGCCCAAGTGATGGCAAGCATTTCTTTCTCGATCTGCGCATATCGAGACTCAGTGTCAGTGAGGGCACGGGAGGCATAACAGACAGGCTGACCATCTTGCAGCAGTACTGCTCCTAAGCCAGACTGGCTTGCATCGCATTGTACAGTGACCGGCTTGTTTATATCGACAGGTGCCTCTGTCAGGAATTTCTTGATTGTCTTCATGGCAAGGGAGTGCTGTTCTAACCACTGGAACTCTACATTCTTGTCCTCCAAACGTCTAAGTGGCTCTGTCATCTCTGACAAGTGGGGCATGAACTTAGCAAGATAGGTCACCATCCCCAGGAATCGCTTCAATGAAGTGACATCTTCAGGTTCAGGCATCTGCAATATAGCCTGAATCTTCTCTGGGTCAGGCATTAGCCCCTGAGAAGTGAGTAGATGACCCATGAATTTCACGCTTGATTGGTGCCATTTCACTTTTGCACGATTCAACTTCAAGTTCCACAAACGGCATTTCTCGAGAAAGGCGCGCTCATTTCTTGCAAGACTCTGGTTTACTTCATGTTCTGTATTGCCAAATCCCGCAATCAGGAAGTCGTCTGCAATCACTTCCACTCCTTCCAGGTCTTCGACAAACTCGTGCATTGTACGTTGCCAGACTTCTGGCGCTGACGAGATGCCAAACGGCATCCTATTCCATCTGTAGCGCCCAAACGGTGTGTTAAAGGTGGTCTTGTAACTAGACTCAGTGTCAAGACGTTTCTGCCAAAAGCCGTCCTTGGCATCGACAACCGTGAACTTCTTTGCTTGCGAAAGCCGGGTCGCGACCTCCTCCACTGTTGGCATTTGGTAATGCTCTCGACGGATGGCTTTATTTAAATCACGCGGGTCAAGACATATGCGCAGCTTGTTGGGCTTGACAATGACCAACATACTGGAAACCCACTCGGTTGGTTCAGTTACAGGTGCAAGAATACCACTAGTTACCATCTCATCAAGTTTCTCCTTGATCTCACGTGACCACATCATGTGATCAGGCACTCACGTGACGAGCAGAACCTCGTGCAACGGATATACTTTGGTAGTGTGCGAGTGCCAACTCGGCATTAAAAGTTTCTTATCACTATTTAGCCTGAGCTGTGATTTATTCCCTTTATAACTTGACATGGTGTCAGGAGTGGGATCTTCGTTGACCGGGACAGATTCTGTGGCGGGGATTGAATCATTCACTTCAATCTCAGGGGTCTGGGTGTGGAGATGACAATAGCCTTTCTTTTTGTTCCTGAAAGAGGTGAAGCTAGAATTGCACTCTACAAAGAAGAAATGGAGCTTAGGCCACTGCACGCGCCCTCTTGCCCGACGGTCGTACGAAGTTGAGGTGGAAGGACGGCGCTTGACTTGTGCCAAATCCACATCACCGGTGGCACGCTGATAATCTTTCAATGAAATGAGATTGCACTCTGCACCTGTGTCTAGTTGGAATGTCACCTGACTTTGGTTGCCTTGCATGCCGACTTCCATAGTAATCAAAGCACGTGATCTACTTCCAACTTTACTTATACGAAAAACTTCTTCAGGTACTTCTTCTACGGTGTTTACCTTTGGGTTGGTTGCTCGGCACCTTGACTGAAAGTGGTTCTTTTGTCCACACTTGTGGCAAGTTTGGCCTTTTGCAGGGCACTGGCGATTTCCATGCTGATATCCACAAAATCTACATTCTGTTCGCTGGATGGGTGGGTCACGTGGCCTTCGTGTGTTCTGAGGTGGCTCATTTATTTGTTGTGTTCTAACTGCACCAACTGACTCCTCTGTTCCACTGGCAAGCAGCTTTAATTGCTGACTAGTCTGTTCTGCCGCTTTACAAATGTCGATGGCTTTAGACAAGGTCAGGTCGTTTACTCGTAGAAGGCGTTCGCGTACTTTCTCATCTCGGACTCCAAGGACCAAGCGGTCGCGTAAAATCTCGTCCGGTGTGATTTCGTCGTGAGCACAGTTCTTCGCAATCACACGCAGCTCGGTCACGTACGCACTAATGCTTTCGCCTGGCTCCTGTTTACGATTATTAAAACGGTAGCGTTCGTAAATGACTTGAGTGCGAGGTTCGCAATATTCGTCAAATTTAGCTAAGACGTCTGTAATACTGTTTTCATTCTGGCCTTCGCCCCAAGCGAACGTATCAAAGGCTTTGACAGCTTCTTCGCCGATAACCGAAAGCAATGTTGACACTCGAACAAGATTCTCCTGCTTGTAAATTCCAGTCGCGATTTCGTACCTTTGCCATACTTTTTTCCATTGCTTCCAATTACTAGCCAGATTATCATCTACGACGAGCGGTTTAGGTGGCGGCAGGTTCATTGGAGGCAATATCAACGGAGCTACGGCTGACGTTCCTTCAGCGCCTCCTTCAGCAGAATCAGTCATCTCGCCAAATCCAAGATGGCGGCCACGAAGAACAAGCTTCCAATTTCGGTCGACGGTTTACTCACCAGTGTGGCGACGAATGTTCATCACATCATCCAGTAACGAAGCGTGAGAGCTTGTCACGTCACGGCAAGAGGGCGCGTGCAGTGGCCTAAGCTCCATTTCTTCTTTGTAGAGTGCAATTCTAGCTTCACCTCTTTCAGGAACAAAAAGAAAGGCTATTGTCATCTCCACACCCAGACCCCTGAGATTGAAGTGAATGATTCAATCCCCGCCACAGAATCTGTCCCGGTCAACGAAGATCCCACTCCTGACACCATGTCAAGTTATAAAGGGAATAAATCACAGCTCAGGCTAAATAGTGATAAGAAACTTTTAATGCCGAGTTGGCACTCGCACACTACCAAAGTATATCCGTTGCACGAGGTTCTGCTCGTCACGTGAGTGCCTGATCACATGATGTGGTCACGCTTGTCACGTCACATCCTTACCTCGAGCTCAACAGCTAACAGAAGATCCTGAAACCTCATTATTCCGTCAACACGCTCAACAAGTTTCTGTCTGTCTCTTAGAAACTGATCGTATTGACCTGAAAAACAAAACGAGAGGCGATAAGATGAACCAAAACAGAAAGTGACGCCCTCTCGATTTCGCGTCTAATTTCAAGTCAAATGACATATACTCTCTTATCTTCCTTTTGATTAGCGGAGGTATTCAGTAACGAAAGTTCTAAAACGTCTCTAATTTTCTTTCTTTTTCTTTCCTTGCTTTAAAAATCCGGGTGTATTTATCGGCAAGTTAACTAAATATGCGAGTCATAATAAAGTTGTAAGTTGTAAGACCGAGAGATTATAAAAATGATAAGGCATAAGAAAAACTTACATTAGATAACAGTAACGTGGTGGAAGTAAATCTTCGTTATGTGTGGTCAGTTGAAGGAAAAAAAAGATACGTTTTACCTTTATAGTGGTATAAACCAAATGCCCAATCGTTGGTTGAAAATGTTTTCTACTCAATAGGTTTCCATAGCAACATTATAACCTGTTAGAAATACCCCTAATTTTAGCTTTAAGCTAAAAATAACTCTACAACGAGCTCATTGACCCCCTTTCTCATTGCTGAAAAGTAATAAGCGTGTCAAGATGCAACATTACGCAAAGTTTATAAAAAATTGTTGGAGCGGATTCAGAGCTACCTTAAATTTTCGAAAATTTAAGGTGGCTCTGAATCCGCTACTACAAAATGTTTTTTAACTTTGCGAAAAGTTGTGTTTTATTATGTATATTATTTCTCGACAATAAAAAATTGGATGACCGAGCTCGTTTTTGACTATTGTCACTTAAAGCTAAAATAAGGGGTGTTTTTAACAGGTTAAAGTGTTGCTGTGGTAACCTATTACGTCAAACAAAGTTTTATGACTTGTTAACCAACAATTGGGCGTTTGTTTGATACCACTATAGAGGTAATAACGTATAACCATTGGTACTAATGATTCATCAAGATAAAGGTGCAGGAAAGTGCTGGAAACCGGTGTGAGCCACCTTAATCTATCCCAACCAGTTGAAAGTTTTATACAAACCATTGTCGCCGAGATTCACAAAATGCATCCTCATTGTTCGGCCCATTTTTTTGGCCAACACCCCTAAATCAGAAAAGGCAGAAAAAAATGCGCAAAACAGTGTTTTACAAACTATAATCTGTAAAAGTCCATTGGCAGCAATGGTAGGTCCACACAGTTAAGTTATTCCCCCTTAAAAAGATGGACTTCGGCGACTGACGGATTCAGCGATTATATTATTTTCGTAATGCCTTTTTTGCTCTAAGGTAAACTTTAGGATACCAGCCTGGGTAGAAGTACATAATTAATGTACTTCGGGCTCGAAATTGTGATCGAGATCTACAGCTCCTTCCACCCTCAGAGAAGACGACAGATCCGACCCTCGAAAGCCAGTTAAACAAAAAACAAAAATATAAAAACGTGGCACCATGGAGAGACGACCTTGAAGGATCATACCTTGCATTTGTATCCTTGGGATTGGCTTTTCTATTTCCGTGACCGTTCTCCCGCTCTGAAAGTCCCTGTAATGTGTACCCCTCTCGTGTGACGGAATGATGAATTGAACTGCATCTAGAACTAAAAAATCACAATGACGTCGCACTGAGGGTCCACGGAGAGCCTACGATTACCAATCAGTAACGCTGTTTTTGATTGAATCTCGGTGGTGATTTTGGCGGTACAGCTGCATTGGTTTGGCCTCAAGTGATCTTGAAACGCCGTCTAGTTCGAATAGAGCTAAAGAGACCGTATTTAGTAAGGTCAAAGGTAAGGGCAAAACCGAGTACAAAGAGAAAATCCTCTCCGAGCGAGTATAGGAAAAATAATAACAAACTGAACCCATATATATGCCACATTCTCACCAGTAGTGCGCCATCTCTGCTCCCCTTCAAGTTTCAGTCACATACCTTCGCAATTATAGTCAGCAACTCCTTGGCACAGTTTGATTCGTACCGCATGGTGAGAGGGCTTTTCGTGTTTAAAAGGTAACATGAAAGTCAAGTTGCCAGCATAGGGCGGAACTGACTTGTTTCTACAATCAACGTCGCGAGCTAACATCCAAGCATAGGGCTCCACTTCCGGTACAATCCGGAACATTCCATCCCTCTGAAAAAGGAAATATAGGAAACGATTTCGATAGCTATTTTATTGGTCAAGTAATTAGCCAAACCACAGTTACTGTATTTTATGGCATGTCATAGACACTAACCAATGAAAGTGCTGGAAAGCCTTGACATATTCGTCGATATTCCATCCAACCTTCCTATCCTACACTGGGTTTACGTAGCATTGGCTCAATGTGCATACTGCATGTGCTTTCTACGGCATCGTATCAGTGAAGATTTGAGTGATCATCGCAGTTATGAACACTACTTAAGCAGTAGTGAAAGTAAAGCCTGAAAAAATTCAGGCTCAAATATATGATTTTTAAATAGCTTAAAGGCTTGTTTGTATACCAGAAAACTAACAACTGTTATGTAACATATTCCATGGTATACTAGTGGAAAGCTATGAACAAATGTGGTTGTTGAACATTGTTTATCAAGGATTATGATCAACTTACCGTCACATATATCTGGTGTAGTTCTGGTGTCGTGTTGGATGCCCAGATTTCTCCAGTGTCTTCGTCGACGACCGCCACGATAAATTGCACTACGACAAAGGGGGTTGGGGGCCTGGAACACACATGGGAAAAGTGGGAATCCATCTGACTGGTTAAACTGAACATCATCTGAGTACTGGCGACACTTATGAAGAATCTCGAGACGGGCGCTGCTTGCTCTGAAAGTACTTGTGGTTGAGTGTGGGGCTTTAGGTGTATAGGAATAAAGGACAAAAAAGACCTCGTGTCAGTTTAGCAAGGTAACTCCTAGATTTCAAAGCCGTGAAGAGGTCACGGTAGAGTCATGGATAGGTTGACAGCTAGCGCAAAGTCAACCGACCCAAAACCCCATTAAATCACACAGGACCACACAGTGGCTAAAAGGTAAGTGAATTTTATTTATCTCGCTCACAGTCCATCAGAATTTGGGATCAAAAGATGCAAAATTTTAAATTTTATGAAACAGTTTCCTCGATCGTTTCACGCAAAGCGATATCAACCGTTACAAATTGCAGTAACTGCATGAAATCAAATAGCATATCGTTACGTCACGAGCGCGTCCTCACACAGATGGATTTTTTTTTTCGGGGTATGAATTTTTAAACTGAACGCCCAAGATGAACCTCCGGGAAAAGCTTCCGGTTTACTCAGAATCAAAGCTATAAATTACAACAGTAGCTGATAAGTGTCATCTCTACACAATTAACCACACCTACTCGTATGTATGTTAAACTTGTTTGATAAACTTGTTTTTCTTGTTTGTTCTTGTTCGTGGAAACCATACTTCAAGTGATGTGACTCAGGGCCTCTTCATATGAGCCCGGTCGACCAGGCTGGCCCGGTTTCCGAGATCTCACCTCGCGTCTCTTTCCTTCGTAAAAATTTCGGTGCGTTCATATGAGAAGCCAGGCTGGCCCGGTTACCGAGATCTCGGGTTTTGCGACCGAGATCTCGGTAACCGGGATGAAAATTTTCCCATATGAACACTCCAGCCCGGGTAACTGGGACGCAACTTTTTAGATGAAATAGCTTCGCTTTCGCAACATAGAAGCCAAAATGGCATAATTTTTGCCTTGTATATATTTCCACTTTAGGAGTAGGCGAATTAGCTTTATTAGTAAAGTTACAAGAGTCCACAAAGCTGCGACAGCCGCGAACGATACAAGTTTATGTTACACCATTTTGGTTGTGTTTCTTGGATTTTATCCCGGTAGACCGGGCTGAAATTTCCCATATGAACAGACAACAAAATTCGTCCCGGTTACCGGGCTCATTTGAAGAGGCCCTAAAGGATGGTTATGCATTTCTTGTGACTTTTTGGTTTCTCTTCTTATATTTCCCATTGTTTTAAAACATAAATTGGTTACTTAAAATCAGCGTTGTTCCATAAAAAGATCTGCAGTTTGTTGAAAGTCTGTCTGCGCAAATTACCATATATACTGACAATGAATCGAACGGAAATGCAAATTAATAAGTCGCAAAATGTTTACGTACTGGAGAAATTCTGGTGCAGTGAGTGAATAGCATACGCGAAAAAAAGGGACATGACAACGAATTAAATATGGTGGTAAAAGTTTGACGGCATCACAAAATAATGTCCAACACATAAAGAAACGCTGTTAACGGAAGATTGACTCCGAAGAATTTGACCCATAACCAGCGTGGTTGTAGTTACCGCGCTGAGCCAGTCACACGAATCATAAACAGACAAGGCAAATCACGTTGAACGCAAAATTCTGTACACGTTTAAGAAATTCATGTAATTTTTTCCATACTTTTTCCTGCGATTCCACAATGGTATCTTTTATATGCTGTATCAGTGTCGGGTTGTGCTGTTTTCAGAGGAATACATACTCGATTCGAGACGCTTGAATGGATATTTCTACCGTTTCAAACGAAATCAATCTAATATTAAATTCAAAATACAAACCCATGTCAGACATCCTGTATAAACATCCACTCACCATGTATTTCTTCTTCCACACTTAAATCGCAACGACCGTTTTCTGCGGCAGCCATCAATATTTCTTCGACAATTCACCGATCAAAAAGTCTTTAACTTTTCCTTTTAACCTTTACGAACGCGTAGATCGCCATGTTACGTGGAACGCAAGCAACTGCCAGCCTTAAAGACTTCGTCACGGACGTCTGCGTGCACCGCGTTACTCACATTTTATGAATAAATTGAGCTGAATCTTTGTCAGCTGCCCTTGTTGTTGCTAGACTACGAGTAGCCTGCGAACGCAGACGTATTTCCGGCTGTCACTTGGTTCCGCCGAAAAATAACGACTGCGAACCCGAGCCAGAAATCGATTTCTGTGACGTAGGAATTCTGAGCCAATCACAGTTTAGCTCAAATAACCCCAGAACTACTGCGCGAGGTATTCGCTGCGAGGAGCACTCGAGTTTCATTCTATCATGGAATCTCATTGGCCAAGGAAAAACAAAAGTCATTACGTCACAAAAATCGTTTCCTGGCTCGGGTTCGCAGACGTTATTAGGGACTTTAAGCAGCGGGAACACGGACGGCGACGGGGACGCCGAAACCTGTGAGAAGGCTGGGGAGAGAAGGTCGTGGCAGGAATTCACAAACATTAAGCAGCACCGTCGGAAACCACGGTTTCCGCACTGTCAAGCTTATTGACATTATTCGTCCTCTGTTTATTCAGGATGAACTAGGATGACTTCATTGAAAGAAGTTCGCAATCAACTCTTGATAATCACGATGAAGGTGTGTTAAACGATGACGAACTTCTACTCTTGTACGATTTAAACCGGTCGAATGATCTCGACCAACCTTATGGTTGAAGACGACGAGTCCCGGTCCGAATTTCGCTTCCACAAACGCAACTTGCCCCTTCTCGCTGCGCTGTACAATGAAGTAAATGAACTTATTATCAGCAGATGTTTAATCAGACTGGCGCGACAAATCCGTGTGCCGACTGATAAAGATCTAAGTAAACCACTGATCTTACGACTGAAAATGGAAACAGCTACGCAAGTTTTAATGGTGTCTACCTTTCTAAATGTGTTAGAATTTTCCCATAATGAGCCATTTGACATTTGAGTACTTCTCGAAAGGAAAAATTTCGATTGAAATTCGTGTAAGTTGTCTTTATTTGCATAAGCTTTCAAAAAGATACTTCACGGTACTCACATGTTCGCCGACTGGCTTGAGTTCGCTTTAGATTTCTCGACGTTTCGTGCAAATGAAATATCTCACATAACAAGAGAAGGCAAGCATTAAAGTTCCTCGAAATTAGTAACACGGGTTATTTAGCGTTGACACAGCAGAGGAAACGAAAGCGAAAACTCACGTTTTCAGACAACGCGAAATGAGCTTCACTCACGTCGGGCCCGAACGCAGAACGTCAACTTGTTTCCCGCCAGTCATGCGCAGTGGACCTTTTGGCTTTTCCCTGATCTTATGGCGTTCCCGTCGCCGTCCGCGTTGTCGTTGCTTAAAGTCCCTATTTTTCGGCGGAACTAAGTGACGGCCGGAAATACGTCTGCGTTCGCAGGCTAGACTAGTCGGTTTTTGTTCCTGAAATCGTCCGCGCGCAGAACTCAGTTGATTTTATGCAAATTAGGGAAAGAAACGAGGAGGGAATGGGGAGGCTTCGCCGCTTGCTGCTCGATCGCTCTAAGAAACGCAAGGAAAACGCTAGGAAAAGAAAGAGACCGCTCGCAGTCTACGTAGTTGCCAGCTATGGAGTCAAAACATAACTGGTGAGACAATCTCAGATAGTGCGGCGTGCAATTTACGGCTCTGATAAAGTAGTCACATAGGCCCTCACCCATGCCGTTCTCTCCCTTGGAAGTTAACTATGCCTTTTCCCCCTGCAGAATATGACCGGACAAAAACTTGATAAGACGTAATCTTAGCATTGTGTATCTTTCATGTTTGTATTTTCTTTCAAGGCCCAAAAATAACTTACAATTACCGTTTGTCAAGACGGCTTTGTGGTGTTTTACGCTGAGTGTCAGTCATTTCAAATTCAAAAATACGCAGAAGTGGCAAACATGACAATTTTACTTTCCACACCAACGTATGTAACTTGATACTTTTGTTTTGCTCGCCAAGCTATGCAACATGATACCATTGTTTCGTCGAAAATATAAGAAAGATGTGTATTTTTTACTTATAGCTGGAGATAAATGGAATATAGCTAAATATCTGACGAAAAATTTGCTTGCCAGAAAACAAGCTTTTGTTATCTGGAGACATTGAATTAAACCCAGGCCCTGCAGAGATTCCTAATCCACTTACCTAAGGCCGTGGATTCATGTGCTCATCGAGCACCTATTTTCTTCTTCAGTCATGGTAGTCGCAAACTGTAACGCAAGTTGTTATTGGCTACAGGTAATTACATTGTAGCCAATGGTAGTTCCTGTTGTTTTTTATCCGGATTCAAGGTTGGTTTTGTTGCAACATGGAAGGCTTCATGAGGTAAGCTTTGAGACTGCTTCACGAGATACACAACCCTCAACTTGTCGCGAAATGTGAGCAAATTTTATGCCTGACAAGTTGTGAGTTTGATGAACGAGCAGCAAAGCCAAAATTTGTTGCTCAAAGTAGACCCGCTCTCTACTATTCGCAACAACAAGTCGATCACGCAAGGTGAAAAACTTGAAACATCAGCCAAGTTGAGAGTTTTTGAATCGAATATACCGTCGCCGCCTTTAAA